>NC_088329.1:31635000-31652500 GCF_036884655.1 Musa acuminata AAA Group | reverse complement strand
TCTAGAAGATCTTTTCAACTGAGATTTTAGGGGAAGTTGCTCTCCAACTTCTTCTTGCTTAACATGTCCTGCAGGTAGATCAACACCAGGCTCTACACTATCTTCCTGCATATCTCCCCCATCACCCTGATATACTGGAGTAGTAATTGGGTCACAATCTGCTAATCCTTCTGCATAAGTATTGGCTGGTGCCTTCTTCTTCAAATCTTCAAAAGTTTGATCCTCAAAGATGACTACATCTCTACTTCTAAACACCTTCTGCTTTTCTGGATCCTAAAGCCTTCTTCAAATCTTCAAAAGTTTGATCCTCAAAGATGACTACATCTCTACTTCTAAACACCTTCTGCTTTTCTGGATCCTAAAGCCTATAACCAAAATAATCATGTGAGTAGCCAAGAAAAATACATTTTTTAGTCTTACCATCCAACTTGGACCTCTCATTATTTGGAATATGTGCAAATGCACGACAACCAAACACTCTCAAATGCTTATAGGAAATATTTTTCCCTGACCATACATGCTCTGCAACATCACCATCTAGGGCTGTACATGGTGATAAATTGATCACATCGACTGCAGTCCTCAAAGCCTCATCCCAAGACCTTTTGGGTAGCTTGGCCTGTGAAAGCATACATATGATCTTTTCCATAATGGTGCGGTTCATCCTTTCTACAATTGCATTATGTTGAGATGTACTAGGAACTGTCATCTCATATTGGATTCCATGTGACCTACAATAATCATTAAATAATCCTATATACTCACCATCATTATCAGATCTTATGCATTTCAATTGTCTTTCTGTCTCCCTTTCAACCCTAGCATGAAACTCTTTGAAGACATTAATAACTTTATCTTTGGTCTTCAAAGCATAGGCCCAAACTTTCCTGGAAAAATCATCTATAAAAGTGATAAAATAAAGTGCACCACTTATACCAAGAACATCAATAGATCCACCAGGAGTTTTTGTCCTCAAAGGACCACATACATCTGTATAAACACGGTCTAAGTCATTCATTTTTCTAGACAAAGGAGGACTAGCAAATGAAACTCTATGTTGTTTACCTGCCAAATAATCAATACAAGTGTTCAGATGTATACCTCTGAGGTCTGGCAATACCTCTCTCTTGGAAAGAGCTTGCAGTCCCTTCTCGCTCATGTGTCCCAGTCGCCTATGCCACAACTCCATATTGAAGTCTTTTTCTGTAACATTTAACTGCTCACCATAAGCTTTAGCCTGCAACCTGTACAAAGTATAACATTTCTTTTCACTAGCTATAACAAGAGAACCTTTATTGAGCTTTCATTGTCCTCTGTGAAATCTGTTATCATAGTCTTCATCATCTAGCATTCCAACTGAAATTAAATTCAGCCTCAAGTCAACCACATGCCTCACATCCTTAAGCACCAACTTGTAGCCAAGGTTGGTCTTTAAATTGATATCACCCATGCCTATGATGTCTGCCAAGCCATAGTTGCCCATCTTGACAACACCAAAATTTCCAGACTTGTATGTAGCAAAAAACTCTCTCCGTGGTGTAGCATGATAAGAAGCACCTGTGTCAATCACCCACTCAAGATCCTGACACACACAAGAAAAAATATCATCAGAAGGAGACAAAATCAAATAATCACCACCCTGCACTGTAGTTGTAATATTATCTTTTGACTCTATAGATTCCACTTCTTTTCGCTTTTTCTTGCTCTTCTTAGGTTGCTTACATTGGTTCTTGTAATGTCCTTTCTCACCATAGTTATAGTAAACAATATCTTTTCTTGATCTTGACTTGCTCCTACTCATGCGTGAACTGCTTCTAGACTTTGACCTTCCTCTGTTCTTTGAGATAAGTGCCTGTGAATCATTCTGAGATGTTGTTGAATTCTTTCTTCTCAACTCCTAATTCAATAAACTGCTTGTTACTTGACTTATAGTGACAACACCATCTAGCGTAGAATTACTGAGGGAAACCACCAGTGTCTCCCAACTTTCTGGTAATGAACTGAGAAGCAACAATGCCTACAACTCATCATTAAGAGACATTTTCATAAAGGATAATTGGTTAGTAATACTTTACATTTCATTCAAATGCTCAGCAATAGAAGCACCCTCTCTATATTTTAGGTTCACAAGTTTTCTGATCAAAAAAGCTTTGTTGCCAATTGTTTTTTTTTCATAGAGACTTTCCAAATTTTTCCAAAGAGAATATGTAGAAATTTCAATAGAAACATGGTGAAAGACACTATCATCAAGCCACTGTCGAATAAACCCAATTATTTTTCGATCTAACCTCTTCCACTCATCATCTGTCATAGTTGTGTGTTTTGCACTATCCCCCTGCAAAGGTCCATACAAATCTTTGCAATACAAGAGATCTTCCATTCTTGGTTTCCAAATCATCCAATTGTTTCCATTTAAACTAATCATGAGAGAAACATTACTATTGAATCTCGTATTTTGATGATGAAATCAATTGATAATTGTGTTTATGTTTTAATCTGCATTTTGAGTGACGCAGAATGCTTCGATCAGGATGAGACAATTAAAGCAGGAAAAATCATTATATGCTAGACGAACATGTTAGAAGATTAGACGTCGGGCCGATGGATCGATCAACGTATCGATAGAAGGCTTCGGGCCGTGGACTTGGGCATCGGGCCAAGAAGAGCGGGTATTGCGCCAAGGATATCGGAGTTGCGGAGTCAACTGGCCGATTGGGCAATAGGCCGTAGGAGAGGACGATGCGCCGAAGAATCGGACGAAGCGTCGAGGGACCAATGACATGCTGGACAACTTAGTTAATTTCTTAGGATTAATTGTCTCGATCGAAGTTTTGTTTTAAGTGTGCAGGATTAATTACGATGAAAGAAAGACATGCATCAGGAGTTGCGCCGGAGTCAAGACTATGATCACATTGGGAGTTCGAGAGCTCGACGGAAGTCCGGACGGTCGTTGGAGGTTCTGCGGGAACAAATCCGAGAAGTCCAGGAGATTGCCAAAAGAAGCTCGTCGGAACTCACCAAGTGGATCGTCGCAAGTCCATGAGTTTGCTGGAAGTCCGTCGGAGCATCGCCGAAGGTTCGTCGGATGTTCGCCGGAAGTTCGCTGGAAGCTCGCCGGAAGAAGCGATTGACTCACCGGAGCAAGCTATAGTAAATGTCTTAAGAATTGTCATAGTTAGCATGTAGATTAAGTTAGGAATGGGAGGTGATTCCATTAACTTAATCTGGGGGCAATTGGGCCCTTGACAGACCCAAATTGGGCCGAATGGATCAACCCATTCGAACCAGAATTCCTACTAGGCGGTGGCACCGCCTGGGCTCAGTCTCCGAGCGAGACTGGGCGGTGCAACCGCCCCTGACAAGCGGTGGCACCGCCAGGGCTCAGTCTCCGAGTGAGACAGGGCGGTGCAACCACCCTTGTCAAGTGGTGGCACCACCCAAAGGCTCAGTCTCCGAGCTCTGCCAAGCGGTAGAACTGCCCATGACAAGCGGTGGCACCGCCCAGAGGCTCAGTCTCCGAGCTCTGCCAGGCGGTGCAACTGCTCCAATCAGGCGGTGCAATCGCCAGACCCTAGAATTTCGGGAGATGACAGTTTTGAGCTCCAAATTTAAACTGGTTTGGAGCCTATAAATACCCCTCCCATCCCTGGGTAAAAAAGAAAAGCACAGAGAGATTAAAAGAGAGAAAACGCTGCTGCAATCTCTAGAATTTCCCTCCTCTAGCTTAAGTGTTAGAATTCTGTTTAAGTGAGGAGAGTGAGTGCTTGTAAGGGTTGTCTCCTAAACCCAGTAAAAGGAGAAGAGAGATGTAAGAAGGAGGTTGATCTTCGCCTAGTAAAGGAAGATCGTTAGTGGATGCCGGTGGCCTCGACGGAAGAGGAATCGGAGGAGTGGATGTAGGTCACGATTGACCGAACCACTATAAACTCTCATCTTCTCTGGTTTGCATTTCCTTTGAGCATCTTATCTTTATTGCAAACCTCCTCAGTAGCTTACTACCTTCTGCTTATTTACAAATGTGTTTCTTAGTTAAGTATTTTCCGAATCGGCTTTAAGATGGAAATCGATTTTATCGTACGAACATCATATTTCAGTTTGCGCTTACATTCTGATTTCTATCTTAACTACAAATTGCCTTTCTTACTTTACTTCAAATATGTTTCTGTAAGCTTTCAAAATTATTATCTGCACAAAATGACTTTTACGTCGGAATCGGATTTCAACATACGAACGTAGTTTTAATCGTCGAAAGTTTTTCGCTGCACTAATTCACCCCCCCCCCTTAGTGCTTTTGATCATAACAATTGGTATCAGAGCCCGGTATTTCTCATTTCAGATTTACACCCGAGAGAAATGGCTCTTCATGGTTTTCAAGAGGGTGTTTTGGTTGTTCGTCCACCGTTGTTTAACGGATTGAACTACAATTATTGCAAAACTCGAATGAGAGTTTTCTTGATTTCTATGAATTTGGATTTATGGAATATTGTTGAAAACGGTTGTCAACTTCCCTCTAAACCGATGAACGAATGGTCGGATTTGGAGAAGAAGTATTTTTCTCTAAACGCAAAGGCTATGAATGCCTTATTTTGCGCTTTGGACAAAAATGAGTTCAATCGGATTTCTACATGCGAAACGACGTTTGATATTTGGCGAACACTTGAAATCACGCACGAGGGAACTGGTAGAGTCAAAGACTCGAAAGTTAACATTTTATTGCATGATTTTGAGCTTTTTCGAATGCAACCAAGCGAGACTATAGGCGACATGTACACCCGTTTCACAGATGTCGTCAATAATCTAAGATCTCTTG
This sequence comes from Musa acuminata AAA Group, assembly GCF_036884655.1. Taxonomy (NCBI): domain Eukaryota; kingdom Viridiplantae; phylum Streptophyta; class Magnoliopsida; order Zingiberales; family Musaceae; genus Musa; species Musa acuminata. The sequence goes on along the minus strand of NC_088329.1, from coordinate 31,647,690 downwards.
GTAAATGTTTTTCGGATTTTGAACTCGTAAACAAGATTTTGCGTTCTCTTTCTAAGAAGTAGGATTCAAAAGTAACTGAAATACAAGAAGCTAAAAACCTAAACAACTTACCACTTGAAGAACTAATTGGTTCGTTGATGACATATGAAATGGTGCACAATGCATATGATGAACAAAACAACCTTCCAAAGAACAGGAAGGATTTGAAATCCCGGACAAATGAATACCACTTGAGTGATGACTTAAGTGACGAGGACAATGATGAACTTGAACTTCCAACACTAAATCTTAATAAGTTTATTAAACAAAAATCTAAAATAAACAATGAACTTGAATGGAGGAAGAGGCCAAAGAAGAGGAAGGCAACCAAGGATGAATCAAGAACTTCCAAAGGTGAAACGGTGAATTGGGCTTTGACGGGCTTTGACTACAAGGTAAGTAACTCAACTCTCTTGAATTATTTTGAAATTACTTGAAGTCCTTCATGAGTGCTTAATTTAGATAGTAGGAATAGGAAATAAATAAATTATTTTTCAAAAATTATATCATGTTTTTCTTTTTAGCATATTTGAAAAATTAAAAATTTGATCATGAAAAGTATATTGCTAAGGTTTCATGCATGTTATGTTTGGAAATGTTGAATGATGTATTTAACATTAGGGATGATAATATGATATGTGATAATGCTTAGGATTAATCCATACATGTGTATCTTGATGATTTTATGTCATGCATGAGTTTTTGAAGTAAATGTTGATTTGAAACTCTCATTTTAGATTAATATGTTTTTGGTCTAATCGTTTCTATGATGAATAAGATGACATTCTCATGACATATTAAGATGACATAGTGCATGTACATCTATGTAAGAATTTCTTGATAGTCTTTTGATGATAGATGTGATATCATGATGTGTTTAGTCTTGACGGCTTCATGACGAAACTTATGTTTCGATTTTAAATGATGATACATGTTTTCTCAAAAGACTTGAATGCCCTCACATGAAATCAATTGTATGAAATAGAAATAATTTTCTATCCTATTGAGATTAATGAATTTATTTTACCAATCTTGTGAATCTCATGAAAATAAACATGATGAATATTTTGAAAATAAATGAGTGTATCATGCATTTGGTCTTAATGATTTCTCTTTAACATACTTTTTGAAATCATACTTGATGATGAATATCAAGATATTAAAAGGATGTTATCATGGAATCATGCTTGATGACTTGTTTTTTACCTTTCCGTCTTAAATGTTGACACTTGTTTTATTAAAGGTAAAGGCATGCTTATAAGAAGCAAATCACATGAATAGAAATTTATAAAAACGAAATGTGATCCTTTATCTTATCGTCTTTTCAATAAATCTATGCTTGTCATGTATGAATTTATTGAATGTGACTTTGAGGATGATTTCAGATTTTACAAATACTTGATTCATACTATGACATGAGACACATTTTAAATATGAATCATGTTCAATGCTTCAATCATGTTATATCTCCTTAATTCATTTTGTTCTCCTACATTTATTTACCAAAGAGGAGAATCTTCCGAATGAATGAAATGATACAAATGAATCACTTATTGATATATCTTTTTGAAATATCTTTTTAATGTGATGTTGATATTTTGAGATGCCTATTGGAATTCATGACATGAGATAATTGAATCATTGACTTACTCTTTATATGGCTTGAAAATGGATGTTTAAAATCTTTTTTGATGAGTTGTTTTTATAAGATTTTGCCTTTACGTCTTGAACTTTCATGCTTATCTTGATTTGGCATATAAAGACTAAGGCATGCTTAGATGAAAAAGAATCACTTAAAAAAATACTTTTCCCATTTGATTGAGATTAATGATTTCATGATATTTTGTGAATCTCGAAATTGATTTTGATGACTTGATTATGAGTTTCAAGTTAATGATTTGATTTGAATGAGTTTTATCTAAATCACAATCTTGATCTTACAAAATTGAAATCACAAATAATATCTTTTGGTATTCATGAATTGATACTCACAATATGAAAGTATTGGTATTCATGACTTGAATTTGATTGAAACATTGCATGCTTAAATTAATCATTCTCCTATGTTTCAAAAATTCTTTAAATGCCTTATGTGATGACTGAAAATTAATTTGCTTTATGATGAATCACGAATCATGACTTGATCTATGATATTGATATATTTTAATCATGATCCTTGGTTGTATAATTCTTTTGCTCTATTAAAAGGATTTGTCGAATGAATCATGTCTTTCTTGAATTTTCTTGATATCATGACATGATTTTGTAATATGGCTTGTATAATGATTAAAATTTTTTGGCCATTGATTTCTCCCTTCTTTTCGGTAATGACATAGGAGGAGAAAGATTGCTAGCTCAAGGCAAATGCTGACTAGCTTGTACTCTTCCCTTCTTTTCGATAAAAACAAAGGGGAGAAAGCTTTTGCTAGTTAGAACATGCAAAGAAAAGTAAAGTGCAATCTTGCACATGAAGCAAGTGTTGAATTACCATGATTGAACTTAAGAATCTTGCTATGCTTTTGTGCTTATATGTTGTGATGAAAATCTAGCTTTATGTTACAAAAACTTGCATATCTTTGAAAATAGCTAGAGCTACTTCTCCTTTTGTTGATGACAAAGGGGGAGAAATATATGAATTGATACTCTGAGTGCCATATTTGAATGAGAAATATATGAATTAATGCTATAAGTACCATATTTAAATTTGAATTATGTTAAGATATCAAAAGAAGCTTGCATCAAAATATATGGTAAATTGATCATCGAAATGCTATGATTGCCATATGCCATGTTTGCATCATGTTAAGATATCAAGAACTTGCATCGTAATGTGATGAAATGCTACGATTTGTTACTAAAATGATGCATGCAATACTTATGCTTTTTATGTGATGTATTGCATATGATGTGAATCATGATTAAAATTGCATTAAATTTGAATTCAAGGTTTCTCTCAATTATGGAATTTTGAAATAAGAATGATTACTCACCTTTGTCATGATTTAAAAATTGGCATAAAGGGTCTTCCCTTCTTTAGAAAGGGTCTTCCTTTCTTTTTGACAATGACTAAGGGGGAGATAGCTAGCTTGCACAATTCAAGAAGAAAGCAAAAATTGCACTTCTCAAAAGAGAAGAAATTGCTATCTTGAACATCACCGAGAATTGCTAGTTTGAAACATCAAGAAAATGCAAAAATGTGCTATTGTGCCTATCTCAAGAAAAACAAATATGCCAACTTGCATATCTTTGAATTTGCTAGCTTGTAAAACTTGCATATTTCAAGAAGCAAGAGTTGCTTTCTTGAACATCGCTAAATTGCTAGCTTGCAAGTTCTAAAATGTTGTAAAATTGCTATATTGCATGATGATAAAATTTAATATTAAGTTTTTCATGCAATGAGTTGAACGTATATTACAAACACAAGAATAGTTGTACTTCTCCTTTTTGTTGATGACAAAAGGGGAGAAGTATGTTGATGACATGACATGTTATGCATAAGTTTATGCATATGTTCATGATGACGTATTGCAAGTATTCATGATGAATATTGCAATGACTTGAATTCAATATGAATTCAAGGTTCTATCAATATGGCATATTGATAGGGGGAGTTTGTTTAAACTCCGGGAGTTAAGTTTAACTTCGTCATCAATTGGTTGTCATCATCAAAAATGGGGAGATTGTTGAATCTCGTATTTTGATGATGAAACCAATTAATAATTGTGTTTATGTTTTAATCTACGTTTTGAGTGACGTAGGATGCTTCGATCAGGATGAGACAATTAAAGCAAGAAAAATCATGTTGTGCCGGAGGAACATGTCAAAAGATTGGACGTCGGGCCGATGGATCGATCGACGTATCGATAGAAGGCTTCGGGCCGTAGACTTGGGCATCAGGCCAAAAAGAGCGGGTATTGCGCCAAGGATATCGGAGTTGCAGAGTCAACTGACCGATTGGGCAATAGGCCGCAGGAGAGGACGAAACGTCGAGGGACCAATGACATGTCGGACAACTTAGTTAATTTCTTAGGATTAATTATCTCGATTGAAGTTTTGTTTTAAGTGTGCAGGATTAACTACAATGAAAGAAAGACATGCAGTAGGAGTTGCGCCAGAGTCAAGACTATGATCACGTTGGGAGTTCGAGAGCTCGATGGAAGTCTGGACGGTCGTCGGAGGTTCTGCGAGAACAAATCCGAGAAGTCCAGGAGCTTGCCAAAGAAGCTCGTCGGAACTCGCCAAGAGGATCATCGCAAGTCCAGGAGTTTGCCGGAAGTCCATCGGAGCATCGCCGGAGGTTCGTCGGATGTTCGCCGGAAGTTCGCCGGAAGAAGCGATTGATGCACCGGAGCAAGCTATAGTAAATGTCTTAAGAATTATCGTAGTTAGCATATAGATTAAGTTATGAATGGGAGATGATCCCATTAACTTGATCTGGGGGCAATTGGGCCCTTGACAGACCCAAAATTGGGCCGAATGGATCAACCCATTCGGACCAGAATTCCTACTAAGCGGTGGCACCGCTAGGGTCGACGGTAGCACCGCCTAGGAGAGGGTCTCCCAGAAAAGTTGGGCGATGCAACCGCCCCAGGCAAGCGGTGGCACCGCTTGGGCTCAGTCTCCGAGCGAGACTGGGCGGTGCAACCGCCCCTGACAAGTAGTGGCACTACCAAGGCTCAGTCTCTAAGTGAGACTGGGCGGTGCAACCGCCCCTGTCAGGCAGTGGCACCACCTAGAGGCTCAGTCTCCGAGCTCTGCCAAGCGGTGCAACCGCCCTTGACAAGCGGTGGAACCACCCAAAGGCTTAGTCTCCGAGCTCTACCAGGCGGTACAACCGCCAGACCCCGAAATTCCGGGACATGACAGTTTTGAGCTCCAAATTCAAACTGGTTTGGAGCCTATAAATACCCCTCCCATCCCTGGGTAAAAAAGAAAAGCACAAAGAGATTAAAAGAGAGAAACGCTACTGCAATCTCTAGAATTTCCCTCCTCTAGCTGAAGTGTTAGAATTCTGTTTAAGAGAGGAGAGTGAGTGCTTGTAAGGGTTGTCTCCTAAACCTAGTAAAAGGAGAAGAGGGATATAAGAAGGAGGTTGATCTTCGCCTAGTAAAGGAAGATCGTTAATAGATGCCGGTGGCCTCGACGGAAGAGGAATCGGAGGAGTGGATGTAGGTCACGATTGACCGAACCACTATAAACTCTCGTCTTCTCTAGTTTGTATTTACTTTGAGCATCTTATCTTTACTGCAAACCTCCTCAGTAGCTTACTGCCTTCTGCTCATTTACAAATGTGTTTCTTAGTTAAGTATTTTCCGAATCGGCGTTAAGACGGAAATCGGTTTTATCGTACGAACATCATATTTCAGTTTGCGCTTACATTCTGATTTCTATCTTAACTACAAACTGCCTTCCTTACTTTACTTCAAATATGTTTCCGTAAGCTTTCAAAGTTATTATCCGAACGAAATGACTTTTACGTCGGAATCAGATTTTAACGTACGAACGCAGTTTTAATCGTCGAAAGTTTTCCGCTGTACTAATTCACCCCCCCCCCCCTCTTAGTGTTCTTGATCCTAACAATTGGTATCAGAGCCCGGTATTTCTCATTTCGGATTTACACCTGAGAGAAATGGCTCTTCATGGCTTTCAAAAGGGTTTTTCGGTTGTTCGTACACCGTTGTTTAACGGATTGAACTACACTTATTGGAAAACTCGAATGAGAGTTTTCTTAATTTCTATGAATTTGGATTTATGGAATATTGTTAAAAACGATTGTCAACTTCCCTCTAAAACGATGAACGAATGGTCAAGATTGACCGAACCACTCTAAATCTCGGTTTGCATTTACTTTGAGCATCTTATCCTTATTGCAAACCTCCTCAATAGCTTACTGCCTTCTGCACATTTACGATCGTGTTCTAAAGTTCAGTATTTTCCGAATCGACGTTTAGACGTAAATCAGTTTTATCGTACGAACATCATATTTCAGTTTGCGCTTACATTTTAACTTTCATCATAACTGCAAACTGCCTTCATAGATTTCCTTTAACTACATCTCGCTTGATTACAAGTTAAAGAGATTTATGAATCGGCTTTTCTACCGAAATCGCTTTTATCGTACGAACACCTTTTTAATCGTCGAAAGTTTTCCGCTGCACTAATTCACCCCCCCCCCTCTTAGTGCTCTTGATCCTAACAATTGGTATCAGAGCGGGGTTAACTCTCAAATGGATTAAAACCCAAGAGAGATGGCATACGCCGGAAACCAAGAGGGTCATTCTATTACACGTCCACCCATGTTCAATGGGACGGACTACACCTTTTGGAAGACCCGAATGAGGATCTTTCTTATTTCTATAGATTTTGAACTTTGGAATCTTGTCAAAAATGGATTTTCGAAGTCTTCTCTTCCAATGATCGATTGGAATGAATTGGAGAAGAAGGCTTTCACTCTTAATGCAAAGGCTATGAATGCCTTATTTTGTGCGCTTGATAAAAACGAGTTCAACCGTGTTTCGGTTTGTGAAACCACATTTGATATTTGGTACACTCTCGAAGTGACTCACGAAGGCATAAGTAGAGTGAAAGAGTCAAAAATCAATCTTTTGATACATTCTTTCAAACTTTTCCGGATGAAACCGAGTAAGACTATTGGCGATATGTTTACCCATTTCACGGATATCGTCAACGGTCTAAAAGGATTCGGAAAAAGCTTTTCGGATTTTGAGCTCGTAAATAAGATTCTAAGATCCCTTCCTAAGAGTTGGGATCCTAATGTCACTGCTATTCAAGAGGCAAAAGATCTAAATAACTTCCCTCTTGAAGAACTAATCGGGTCATTAATGACATACGAGATGACTTGCAAAGCTCATGAAGAGCAAGAAGACATCCTTCCAAAAAATAGGAAGGATATGATACTTAGAACTTCAAAAGACCACTTGAGAGAAAACTCAAGTGATGAGGACTGTGACGATGACTTGGCATTTCTAACAAGAAAATTTAAAAAATTCATTAAAAGAAACAAGTTTAAGAATGAAACAAAAAATAAATTTGAACCCAAGAAGGACCAAGTTATTTGCTATGAGTGCAAAAAGCCGGGACACTACAAGAGTGATTGTCCCCAAGTCAAAAATAGAATATCAAAGAAGAAGGTGCTCAAAGTAATGTGGGATGACTCGAGCGCGTCCGAAGAAGAGGAGTCCAACACCGAGTAAGTTACTCATTACGCCTTAATGGCCATCGGGGAGGAGGTAACAAATTTAATAGATGCAGATTTATCATTTGACGAATTATTAAATGCCTTCCATGACTTATTTGATTAATGCAATATTATTAGTAGAAAATATAAATTACTAAAAAATGAGCATGATAGTCTTACTTGTAATTTTGATAAGTTAAAAACTGAATGTCATGATCTAGAAACTCTCTAAAAGGAAAACTTGCTACTTAAAGACACATTGAAGAAATTCGAGGTTGGTAGCAAGTCTTTGAACATGATCCTTGCAAACAAGGGTCACGTTCCCAAAAGAAGTGGAATCGGATTTGTGAGAAGTCCTCACCAAAATCCAACCACCTTCATAAAAGGCCCCATCTTACATGTTCGACACCAAAGCAAATGCAACTTTTGTTGCAAACTTGGACATAAAATGCATTATTGTCCATTCAAGAAAATTAGTCCGAACAAATTAATTTAGGTTCCTAAAGGAACCATGATAAAGTCTATGCAATATGATAAACGATGTAGATCTATTTTTGAGGCACCCAAAAGCAAATGGGTACCTAAAAATCATCCTTTCTTGTAAAGACGTAAAACATCATAAGCTGGGAACAAGAAATAATATCCTGCTCTTTGGATTCTCGATATTCATGACCCGAGATCCAAAAAGAACACATGATGCTCTCTAGCCTAAATAACAAAAAGAGGATTAGAAAATTAAAATTACAAATGCGATATGGATACAATCCCATTTGATCCCTCAGAATTGGAAACCCATGATTCTCCCTTCACATATCCTTTGGATTTTCGAACCCATCGATTTCATCCGTTCATAACTTTCGAATCCAACTATATCATGAACTGACTAAGTTTGTCATGAACTTGCAAGGCTTATCAACTTGAACAATTTGTCATAAACATATGTACGACATTGAGAGTATGCACGTCAAAAGATCTATCTTGGTTATGCAAAAGTTCTTATCTTAAAATGAAAATTCTTACGTAATTACGTAAGTAAAGTTGATTGATCCACAAATAAAAATTCATCTCAAAGTCAAAAACATTCAAATCAGACCACACAGTAGTCAGAACCATGCTCACTGCCTACAGCGGTTGCACCGCCCCAACTGGAGGTAGCACCTCCGGCTATCACGTATTGCAAGCGGTTGCACCGCCCTAGCCAGCGGTGCAACCGCCCGCAATCCTGCCCCCTTTTAACACGAGCTAGGGCCGGCGGTGGAACCGACCCCAACTCACTCCCTTCCCCTCTTTACTCTTCCAAAGCTTCTCCACCTCCATTTCTCCCCTCACAGCATCCCAAATACTCCTCATTTCGAAGTAAAAGATCAATAATCTCTTCTTCTCTTGAAGATCTCACTAAGGTATTCTCTAAGAAGCCCTTAAATTCTGTTTTTGATTCATTTACTCTTGCTCATTACTATCCTCTTAAACAGCAGTAGTTATGAGGTCTAGAAGATCATCAAGGGACAAAGGGAAGAGGAGATTAGTGGAAGACTTTGATCTTATCCTTTTCGATTCAAAATATCATGCTGAAAAGTTTTCCTCTTTCGAATTTAGAAGTGTCAATAAGGGAAAACATGTAGATTTAGATGAACTAAGAGATTTAGAGACAATCCAATGTTTTGCAAACCTAGATCTACTCCCTATTTTACAAATTAATGAACCTATCTATCCAAGACTTGTTAGATTGTTTTACAACAATATACAAGTAGATGAAGAAGAAAGAATATCTACCTATCTCTTATGACAACACATCTCCATTACGGATAAACTCATTTGCGACATGATAGGCATTCCCATAAAAAATAGAGGACTTTACTTTAGAGGATCATGGGATGATGAAACTGTTGGGACAACATATGTTGAAGCCTTAGGAACAATTTTAGCCAATCCCAATTTAGCGATTGTTCCTAAAAGTTGTGAACATCTATTACCACTAAACACTAAGGTACTTCATCATATCCTAACTAGCATCATTCTCCCTAAACAATACCATCATGATGAAGTAAGCCAAATAGAATTAGGAACTATGTATTGGATCATGAAAGGACGTGACATCTGTCTTGGTTATCTTATCCAACATAACATGTTAGAACTATCTAAGAAAGACATGATGCTTCCATATGGTGGTATAATCACTAGAATACTGAAAGCCTACGATATTCCAATACCATCCGACGAAGAAGTAATAAAAGTAGATAGGTTTAGCATAATAAATAAAAATCTACTTCACCGATTGAGATGTGTTTATAGAAACGGTAACTGGGTTAGAATGCCTAGAAGAATCGATCCCCCTCAACCTGAACCTGAACCAGAAACACCAGTCTATAGGGGTACTCAATCTCCTCCGATCTGTCCCTTTGAGGAAACACATTCATTTGAGCAAGCTCCTGCATCATCTGTCGAAGATATTGGGATTCGGATGGACCGATTTGAACAAAGACAAGAACGACTTGAACATCGACAAGATCAAATCCTATCTGAGCTGTAGCAAATTCATCAACAATTTGACTCTTTATTTAGGCATTTTAATTTTCAACCTCCTGAATGAGCTTATATGTGTATTGTAAACTCTTTATGTTACTCACCATGATCACAATGCCCTGTGCCTTGATCTTTGATATGGTTACCTGATGTATTTATTTGTGAGCAGAGTTACAAACGTCACTTATTGTTTAATCTCGTTACTCACTGTCGGATTTTACATTGAAACTAAATGATTTTATAACCACCTTGAAAACCTTGTGCCTTGGTTTCCATGATAAATATGATTTGAGAAAATGATATACCAATGCAGTTGATGCATCATGTTATTATATTGCCATAATATTAAACATCAACTAGCTGATATTTTTACAAAACCTCTAAGTGAAGAACAATTTGATTTCATAAGAAGAGAATTAGGAATGTTGATGTGTCCGAATACATAAACTAGTTAAAATTATTTTTCGGACTTTATTGAATGATCAAATCACTTGATTGCCATTACATGCCTAAATAACATGTTATAAATTATGTGTTGAATACAAAAATTTTCATAACAATAAGCATGTTTTGTCTTCATGATTGTATTTGAAAATCTATAGCATAGTCTTGTCCGACTGCATGAAAGTGTTAATTTCATTTTCGGATTCGCTTAACAATTGGTATCCTAACAATCGGATTTTCTCATACACTTATTATATGAAAAATATTTTTCTAAAATGGATTTGATGAAATGATTCCTGCTTATAAATTCCATCTTGAAATATGGATGATAGTGTTTTTACTTGCAAAGATTTGTTTCACATACATATCTTGATCCTTATAAAAATGAAGCATGATTTAATCTCTCATCGATTTTAACTTCACTCAAAGTAAACTCACAAATAGCCTTCCTCCTTCATGCAAAAATATTATAACAAATAAAAAGGAAGAAGTACTCAAAGCGATCTACATATCATGCTTTCCTTTATACGCTTGTATAATTGATTTCCTATCACTCACTATTGGAAAATAACATGAACCTAGTAAAGGCATGAACAATTATCACACTTATGCTCAAAATTTGCTTATATTATTCTCTTGGTATCACAATTACCACACTTTTTGTTGATGACAATGGGGGAGAAATATATGAGTATTAATGCTATGCTATGCCTTGTTTGTATCGTGTCAAGATATCAAACAAAAAACTTGCATCGTAATTTTACGTATTGATATCTTACCATGTGATGAAATGCAATAATTGCTAAAACATTTGAAATGTGTGCATCATGTAATGATATCAAAATATTACTTCGTAGTTTTACATGTTGACATCTTACAATATGATGAATTGCTACTATAACCATCATTCAAACTTGTAATGTAAAATATGAAAATGAATGTCAAGCCTTGACATCATCTTCAGAGAGAAACATCATGATGGGAATCATGATGGGAGTATTGATAAGTTTAAATGATTTTAACTTATCAATATGTCTCTTGAATTCAAAGGTTTTGAATTCAAGAATGACTTATCTCAAGTATGGCATATAGACAGGGGGAGTTAAGGTGAACTCCATTATCAATTGATTGTCATCATCAAAAAGGGGGAGATTGTTGAATCTCGGATTTTGATGATGAAGTCAATTGTCATTTGTTATCTAATCTATATGTTGAGATAAGTGTGCAGGATTAACTACGATGAAAGTAAGATATGCAGCAGGAGTTACGCCGGAATCAAGACAATGATCACGTTGGGAGTTCGAGAGTTCGACGGAAGTTCGGACAGTCGTCGGAGGTTCTGCGGGAACAAATCCGAGAAGTCCATGAGCTTGCCAAAGAAGCTCGTCGGAACTCGCCAAGTGGATCGTCGAAGTCCGCAGGAGCATCACCGAGGGTTCATCGGATGATCGACGGAAGTTTGCCGGAAGCTTGCCGGAAGAAGTGATTGACGCACCGGAGCAAGTTGCAGTAAATGTCTTAGGAAATATCGTAGTTAGCACAATGATTAAGTTGGAAATGGGAGGTGATCCCATTAACTTAATCTTAGAGCAATTGGGTACCTGAAAAACCCAAATTAGTCCGAATGGATCAACCCATTCGGACCTTGATTTCTGCTAGGTGGTGGCACCGCTTGAGCTCGATCTTCGAGCACTGGCAGGAGGTGCAACCGCCTCAGTCAGGCAGTGGCACCACCTGAGCTCGGTCTTTGAGCTCTGGCAGGAGGTGCAACCACCCTTGATAGGAGGTGGCACCGCCCAGAGGCTCAGTCTTCGAGCTCTGCCAGGCGGTGCAACCGCCTCAGTCAGGAGGTGCAACCGCCTCAGTCAGGAGGTGCAACCGCCAGATCCCGGAATTTTGGGAATTCATAGTTTTGAGCTCAAAATTCAAATTGGGTTGGGGCCTATAAATACCCCACCCTTTCAGCACTGAAAGAGCACCAAAAACACACCGAAATCCTGATTTTATTCTGTGATTTTTAGAGCTCAAAATTGTTGTAAAGGCCAAAAGTTCTTCTTCCTCTTTTCTTCCAAGTTCTGATCTTTAAAGAGAGGAGAGAAAATTCTGTAAGGGTTGTCTCCTAAGCACGTCAAAAGGAGTGAAACTGTAAAAGGGTGGTTGGCCTTCGCCTATTGAAGGAAGGCCTCTAGTAGACATCGGTGACACGTCGGTGGAGGAAGCCAAAAGTGGATGTAGGTCAAGATTGACCGAACCACTCTAAATCTCGGTTTGCATTTACTTTGAGCATCTTATCTTTACAGCAAACCTCCTTAATAGCTTACTGCCTTCTGCACATTTACGATCGTGTTCTAAAGTTCAGTATTTTCCAAATCGGCGTTTAGACGTAAATCAGTTTTATCGTACGAACATCATATTTCAGTTTGCGCTTACATTTTAACTTTCATCATAACTGCAAACTGCCTTCATGGATTTCCTTTAATGACAAC
>NC_088329.1:31620000-31627500 GCF_036884655.1 Musa acuminata AAA Group | reverse complement strand
ACTTTAACTTGTAATCAAGCAAGATGCAGTTAAAGCAAGTCTATGAAGGCAATTTACGGTTGTGATGGAAATTAGAATGTAAGCGTAAACTGAAATATGATGTTCGTACGATAAAACTGATTTACGTCTAAACGTCGATTCGGAAAATACTGAACTTGAAACACGATCGTAAATGCGCAGAAGGCAGTAAGCTATTGAGGAGGTTTGTAGTAAAGATAATATGCTTAAAGTAAATGCAAATCGAGATTTAGAGTGGTTCGGTCAATCTTGACCAACATCCACTTCTGGCTTCCCCCACCGATGAGGTCACCGACGTCCACTAGAGGCCTTCCTTCAATAGGCGAAGGCCAACCACCCTTTTACAGTTTCACTCCTTTTGATGGGCTTAGGAGATAACCTTTATAGAATTTTCTTTCCTCTCTTGACAGATCAAAACTTGGAAGAAAAGAGGAAGGAGAACTTTTAACTCATACAACACTTTCCTTCAATAGGCGAAGGCCAACCACCCTTTTACAGTTTCACTCCTTTTGACGGGCTTAGGAGACAACCCTTACAGAATTTTCTTTCCTCTCTTGACAGATCAAAACTTGGAAGAAAAGAGGAAGGAGAACTTTTAACTCATACAACACTTTTTGAGCTCTCAAAAACACAGAGTAAGATCAGGATTTTGGTGGTTTTTGGTTACTCTATCATTACTAAAATGGTGGGGTATTTATAGGCCCCAACCCAGTTTGAATTCCGAGCTCGAAACTATAAATTCCTGGAATTCTGGGGTCTGGCGGTTGCACCGCCTGGCAGAGCTCGAAGACTGAGCCTCTAGGCAGTGCCACCTCCTGTCAGGGGCGGTTGCACCTCCTGCCAGAGCTCGAAGACCAAGCTCAGGCGATGCCACCGCTTGACTAGGGCGGTTGCACCTCTGTTAGTGGTGGTTGCACCGCCCAGCTAGAGCTCGGAGATTGAGCCCTGGGCGATGCCACCGCCGACCCAAGCGGTGCCACCTCTAGCCAAGTAATCTGGGTCCGAATGGGCTGATCCATTCAGCCCAATTTGGGTCTTTCAAGGGCCCAATTGCCCCAAGATTAAGTTAATGGGATCACCTCCCATTTCTAACTTAATCTTCATGCTAACTACGAATTTCTTAAGGCATTTACTGCAACTTGCTCCGGTGCGTCAATCGCTTCTTCCGGCGAGCTTCCGGCGAACTTCCGGCGAACATCCGACGAACCTTCGGCGATGCTCCGATAGACTTCCGGCAAACTCCTGGACTTGCGACGATCCACTTGGCGAGTTCCAACGAGCATCTTTGGCAAGCTCCTAGACTTCTCGGATTTGTTCTCGTAGAATCTCCGACGACCGTCCGGACTTTGGTCAAACTCTCGAACCCCCAACGTGATCATAGTCTTGACTCCGGCGTAACTTCTGCTGCATGTCTTACTTTCATCGTAGTTAATCCTGTACACTTATCTCAACATATGGATTAGATAACAAATGACAATTGGCGTCATCATCAAAATCCGAGATTCAACAATCTCCCCCTTTTTTATGATGACAATCAATTGATAACAGAGTTAACCTTAACTCCCCCTATCTATGTGCCATAATTGAGATAAATCATTCTTGAATTCAAAGCCTTTGAATTCAAGAGACATATTGATAAGTTAAAATCATTTAACCTTATCAATACTCCCATCATGATGTATCTCTATGAAAATGATGTATGATGTCAAGACTCGACATCCATTTTCAAATTTCAAATGTGAATTATGGTAATGATAACAATTCATTATATGGTAAGATATCAACATGTAAAATTTCGAAGTAAGATTTTGATATCTTAACACGATGTACATATTTCAAGTATTTTAGCAATCATAGCATTTCATTACATGGTAAGATATCAATACGTAGGACTACGATGCAAGTTCTTGATATCTTAACCCGATGCAAACATGGCATATTGCTAATATGGCAATCATAGTTATCATTAATTCATATTTTTTCGATGATGCAAGCATTGCATAGCATCAATACACATATATCTGTTTCTTTCAACATAATATAGCATTTATAGCATCAATTTATATATTTCTCCCCCTTTGTCATCAACCAAAAGGAGAACGATATAAACAACTTTTAAATATATGTGCGATGCCATAAGTAGGTTCATGTCATTTATCTACATAGAGTGATAGGATACAAACATCTCAAGAAGAACATGACATGAAGTGAAAACTTCTTCCTTTTCATTTGTTATTATCTTTTTGCATGAAGGAGGAAAGCCAATTATGTAGTTCAAATCGATAGGATATTAAGGCATGCTTTACAAGGATCAGGATATTTATGTGAATCAAATCCTTGCACATAAGAATATCTTCCTTTTATAAGAAGGAATCATCAAATCTATTTCTCAAGGAGAATATTTTTCACATGATAAGTCTAAAAGGTATGCATTTGCTAAATGATTCTATTTGTCAAAAATCAATGATGTGAATTAAACTATAAGTGACATATGTTTATTAAGTCCGAAAGAGAATAATGTATTCATGAAATCCGATTGGAATTAAAATGTTAATTTAACACTTTCATGCAATCGGACAAGACTATAATCATGAAGACATGCTCATTGTTATGAAAATTTTTGTATTAATTTTCAACATGTGATTTTAGGCATATGTAATGGCAATTAAGTGATTTGATCATTCAATCAGTAAAGTCCGAAAAAAAAATTTTTAACAAGTTTATGCATTCGAACACATCAACATCATGGCAATACATCAATATCATGGTAATATTTAACATTATGGTAATGTCTTATCAATTTCATGACTATGTTACTTTCTCATATCATATTTACCAAGGCATGATGTTTTCAAAGTAGGCATTATAGAAACATTTAATTTAACATGAAATGCGACAATGAGTAACGCGATTGAGCATATTCTAATTAATACATTAGGTAACCATATCAGCAATCAGTAGTCATCAAGGCATTATGATCAAGGTGAGTAATATAAAGAGTTTACAACAACGTAATTGTTACAACAAGAGGTTATTGTGTCCACATATACAAGCTTATTCAGGAGGTGGAAAATTAAAGTGCCTAAATAAAGAGTCAAATTGTCGATGAATTTGCTGCAGTTCAGATAGGATTTGATCTTGTTGAAGTTTAAGCCGATCTTGTCTTTGTTCAAATCGGTCCATCCGAATTCCAATGTCTTCGATAGGTGATGCAGGAGCTTGCCCAAATGGATGTGTTTCCTCAAAGGGACAGATCGGAGGAGATTGAGTACCCCTAAAGACTAGTGTTTCGGGTTCTAGTTCTGGTTGAGGGGAATCGGTTCTTCTAGGCATTCTAACCCAATTACCGTTTCTATAAACACATCTCAATCGGTGAAGTAGATTTTTGTTTATTATGCTAAACCTATCTACTTTCATCACTTCTTTGTCGGGTGGTATTGGAATATCGTAGGCTTTAAGTATTCTAGTGATTATACCACGATATTGAAGCATCATGTCTCTCTTAGATAGTTCTATCATGTTTTGTTGTATAAGGTATCCAAAACATATGTTATGTCCTTTCATGATCCAATACATGGTTCCTAATTCTATTTGACTTATTTCATCATGATGGTATTGTTTAGGGAGAATGATGCTAGTTAGGATATGATGAAGTACTTTAGTATTTAGTGGTAGTAGATGTTCACAGCTTTTAGGAACTATCACTTGGTTGGGATTACCGAAAACTGTTCCTAAGGCTTCAACATATGTTGTCCCAACCATTTCATTGTCCCACGATCCTCTAAAATAAAGTCCTCTATTTTTTACGGGAATGCCTATCATGTCGCAAATGAATTTATCCGTAATGGAGATATGTTGTCCTAAGAGATAGGTAGACATTCTTTCTTCTTCATCTACTTGTAGATTGTTGTAAAACAGTCTAACAAGTCTTGAATAGATGGGTTCACTAATTTGTAAAATAGGGAGTAGATCTAGGTTTGCAAACTATTGGATTGTCTCTAAGTCTCTTAGTTCATCTAAATCTACATGTTTTCCCTTATTGACACTTCTAAATTCGAAAGAGGAAAATTTTTCAGCATGATATTTTGAATCGAAAAGGGTAAGATCAAAGTCTTCCACTAATCTCCTCTTCCCTTTGTCCCTTGAGGATCTTCTAGAGCTCATAACTACTGTTATTTAAGAGGATAGTAATGAGCAAGAGTAAATGAATCAAAAATAGAATTTAGAGGTTTCTTAGAGAATACCTTAAGTGAGATCTTCAAGAGAAGGAGAGATTGTTGATCTTTTGCTTCAAAATGAGGAGTATTTGGGATGCTAAGAGGGGAGAAATGAAGGTGGAGAAGCTTTGGAAGAGTAAAAAGGGGAAGGGAGTGAGTTGGGGTCGGTTCCACCACCGGCCCTAGCTTGGTTTAAAAGGGGGCAGGATTGCGGGCGGTTACACCGTTGGCTGGGGCGGTGCAACCGCTTACAATAAGTGATAGCCAGAGGTGCTACCTCCAGTTGGGGCGGTGCCATCGCCTACAGGCAGTGAGCACTCGTTTTGACTGCTGTGTGATCTGATTTGAATTTTTTTGACTTGAGAAGAATTTTTTATTTGGAGCAGTCAACTTTACTCACGTAATTACATAAGAATTTTCAAGATGAGAAATTTTGCACGATCAAGATAGATCTAGTGACACACATACTCTACTTCAAATGTCATACGCATGTTTATGACATATTATCCAAGTTGGTAAACTTTGCAAGTCCATGACAAACTTTGCTTACAAGACGTAAGTTTATGATATAGTTGGATTCGAACAAGTCAATTTGATGGGTTCGAAAATCCAGAAGATATGTGAAGGGAGAATCATGGGTTTCTAATTCTGAGGGATCAGATAGGATTGTATCTGCATTGCTCTTGTAATTTTAATTTTCTAATCCTCTTTTTGTTATTTAGGTTAGGGAGCATCGCATGTTCTTTTTGGATCTCGAGTTATGAATATCGAGTATCCAAAGAGCAGGATATTATTTCATGCTCCCAGCTTGGGATGAATTACATCTCTACAAGACAGGATAAGTTTTAGGTACCCATTTACTTTTGGGTGCCTCAAAAACTAATCTACATCATTTATCATGTTGCATAGAGTTTATCATGGTTCCTTTAGGAACCCAAATTAATTTGTTCGGACTAATTTTCTTGAATGGACAATAATGCGTTTTGTGTCCATAGTTGCAACAAAAGTTGCATTTGCTTTGGTGTCGAACATGTAGGATGGGGCCTTTTATGAAGGTGGTTGGATTTTGGTGAGGATTTCTCACAAATCCGATTCCACTTCTTTTGGGAACGTGACCCTTGTTTGTAAGGATCATGTTCAAAGACTTGCTACCAATCTCGAATTTCTTCAAGGTGTCCTTAAGTAGAAAGTTTTCCTTTTGGATAGTTTCTAGATTATGGCATTTTATACAAGAACCTAAACTATCATGATATTCAGTTTTTAATTTATCAAAATTACAAGTAAGACTATCATGCTCCTTTTTTAGCAATTTATATTTTCTACTAATAATCTTACATTCATCAAATAAGTCATGGAAGGCATTTAATAACTCATCAAATGATAAATCTGCCTCAATTAAATTTGTTACCTCCTCTCCGATGGCCATTAAGGCGTAATGAGCAACTTGCTCGGTGTTGGACTCCTCTTCTTCGGACGTGCTCGAGTCATCCCACGTTGCTTTGAGCACCTTCTTATTTGATGTTCTCTTCTTGGCTTGAGGACAATCACTTTTATAGTGTCCCGGCTTTTTGCACTCGTAGCAAATAACTTGGTCCTTTTTGGGTTCAAGTTTATTTTTTGTGTCATTTTTAAACTTTTTTCTCTTAATGAATTTTTTGAATTTCTTTGTTAGAAGTGCCAAGTCATTGTCATAGTCCTCATCACTTGAGTTTTCTCTCAAGTGGTCATCTAAAGTTCTAAGTGTCATATCCTTCATGTTCTTTGGAAGGATGTCTTCTTGCTCTTCATGAGCCTTGCATGTCATTTCATAGGTCATTAATGACCCGATTAGTTCTTCAAGAGGGAAGTTGTTTAAATATTTAGCCTCTTGAATAGCAGTGACTTTAGGGTCCCAACTCTTAGGAAGGGATCTTAGAATCTTATTTACTAGCTCAAAATCCAAAAAACATTTGCCGAGTCCTTTTAGACCATTGACGACATCCGTGAAACGGGTGTACATGTCACTAATAGTCTCGCTCGGTTTCATTCGGAAAAGTTCGAAGGAATGTATCAAAAGATTGATTTTTGACTCTTTCACTCTAGTTGTGCCTTCGTGAGTCACTTCGAGTGTATGCCAAATATCAAACGCGGTTTCACAAACCGAAACACGATTAAACTCATTTTTATCAAGCGCACAAAATAAGGCATTCATAGCCTTTGCATTAAGAGCGAAAGTCTTCTTCTCCAATTCATTCCAATCGATCATTAGAAGAGAAGACTTCGAAAATCTATTTTCAACAAGATTCCAAAGTTCAAAATCCATTGAAATAAGGAAGATCCTCATTCGGGTCTTCCAATAGGTGTAGTCCGTTCCATTGAACATGGGTGGACGTATAATAGAATGGCCCTCTTGGTTTCCGGCGTATGCCATCTCTCTTGGATTTTAATCCATTTGAGAGTTAACCCCGCTCTGATACCAATTGTTAGGATCAAGAGCACTGAGAGGGGGGGGGGGGTGAATTAGTGTAGCGGAAAACTTTCGATGATTGAAATCGCGTTCGTACGATAAGAGCGATTTCAATAGAAAATCCGATTCGTAAATCACTTTAACTTGTAATCAAGCAAGATGCATTTAAAGCAAGTCTATGAAGGCAGTTTGCAGTTGTGATGGAAATTAAAATGTAAGCGTAAACTAAAATATGATGTTCGTACGATAAAACTGATTTACGTCTAAACACCGATTCGGAAAATACTGAACTTGAAACACGATCGTAAATGCGCAGAAGGCAGTAAGCTATTGAAGAGGTTTGCAGTAAAGATAATATGCTCAAAGTAAATGCAAACTGAGATTTAGAGTGGTTCGGTCAATCTTGACCTACAACCACTTTTGGCTTCCTCCACCGATGAGGTCACCGACGTCCACTAGAGGCCTTCCTTCAATAGGCGAAGGCCAACCACCCTTTTATAATTTCACTCCTTTTGACGGGCATAGGAGACAACCCTTACAGAATTTTCTTTCCTCTCTTGATAGATCAAAACTCGGAAGAAAAGAGGAAGGAAAACTTTTAACTCATACAACACTTTTTGAGCTCTCAAAAACACAGAGTAAGATCAGGATTTCAATGGTTTTTGGTTACTCTGTCATTGTTGAAAGGGTGGGGTATTTATAGGCCCCAACCCAGTTTGAATTCCGAGCTCAAAATTGTCAATTCCCGGAATTCCGGGGTCTGGCGGTTGCACCGCTTGGCAGAGCTCGAAGACTGAGCCTCTGGGCGGTGCCACCTCC
>NC_088329.1:31530000-31612500 GCF_036884655.1 Musa acuminata AAA Group | reverse complement strand
ATTTCTGTGAATCTAATAGATACAACCACAATTTCTCTACCCCAAGAAATCTTCAACAAGATGGAGTAGTAGAAAGAAAAAATCAAAATTTATAAGAAATGACAAGAACCTGTTAGGACTCTAGCTAGGAGAGTCCTAATTGAGAGGGATATTCTGTTAGGATTTTGTTAGGACTCTAGCTAAGAGAGTCCTAATTGAGAGGGACATTCTGTTAGGACTCTAGCTAGGAGAGTCCTAATTGAGAGGGACATTCATGTAGGAGGTTTTTTCTTAGAGAAGAATTAGGAGTTGTAAGGGAATAGGAGTCTTGAGTAGGAGTCCTATTAGGAGTTGGTTAGAAGTAAGAGTCTTAAGTAGGAGTCCTATTAGGATTTAGGGTTTATAAGCCCTATAAATAGTCATGTATTCCTTCTCTTTTGATAAGCAATAGATGAATCTTTTCTGCAGCATTTGAGAAGCAACTTGGAGGGAGGAACCCCTATAGAGTTCCAAGGAGGTCGATCCCCTAAAGAGATCAACCCCAAGTATAGAATCTGCAAGGGTTCTAACACCTGGTATCAGAGCAGCGTTCTTGGCATCTCGCTGCCCTTCCACTGCCATCCATCAACCCTCCACAACCGCCCAAAGCAATTCCCACAATTGCTTAAAAGATCGTCGCCAAATTCCACCGTCATCTCCACCACCGCAGATCATCCTTTGATCTCCCCATGAATTACAACAAGTTCTGGTTTCCTACCTTACTGCTGCTGCAATTTAGTTATCCCTATTCGAAAATCCAAAAAAAAAAAAATTCATTCCTATATTACTGCAAATTTTCATCGTAAGTTGCTGAAATTTTTCGACGAGAATTCTGCTATCGCAACTTACACCAATTTTCTTGCTGTTACTACCGAAATTTTCTTGATTAAATTAGACATCCTTGTTGTCATATAAATTGAGATATTGCTGTCAATTCCCTCCTCAAATTTCTCAAATTTTTTGTGGAGATTTCATCGAGAAACCACTGTTTCTTCGCCGATAATTCTGCTCTTACAAGACAACACAATTCTGCAACAAACTTTCACTGATTTCTATCAAACCTATACATGCCTTTAACCCGTCAACAAAAGAGAGATCTTAACATCATGGATTTGGAGTCATATACTATGGCATCTGAGAAGGCAATCAATGCTAAATTTGAAGCCTTTGAGGCACGAATGGAGGATAAGATTCAGACTCTCCTTACCGAATTCAGTTTGGGCCGACCACTAAGCCCGAAGAAATCACATCAAGGAGAGAGCTCTAACCAATCACATCATGCCCAAAGAGATGACTTCCAAGAGAGGGGAGGCTCTATGATTGACCCCAACTATTCGCGCATGAGAGTGGACTTCCCTAGATGGGACGAAGGAGACCCAATTGGTTGAATCTCGCGCGCGGAGCGATATTTTCGGTACCATAAAACTGCGGATGCATCCATGGTGGAAATTGTAGCTATACATCTTGAAGGGGATGCCATACAATGGTTTGACTGGTTTGAACATGCTTATGGAGTCCTTTCATGGCGACAATTCAAAGAAGGACTACTGATCCGCTTCGGACCAACTTATTACGAGAACATTGACGGACAACTAGCAAAGATCCGACAAACCTCCACCATTCAGGAGTACCAAACCAGGTTTGAAAGATTATCTAATCAAACTCATGATTGGTATGAAAAACAACTATTGGGGACTTTTATTGAGGGCTTAAAGCCGGAGATCCGGGGAGAAGTTAAGGCGCGACAACCATACACGCTTATGGCAGCCATCTCTTTCGCATGACTTCAAGAGGAGCGATTGAACCATGAAGCCCGGAGGACTAGGATCACTCCACGACCTACAATACTAAAGCCCTCAGCCCCCCCTACTATCAATCGAGTCCCTACACCGAAAAGGTTAACAAGAGAAGAACTTCGGGAGCGATCTGCGAAGGGGTTATGTTGGCATTGCAACGAGCCGTGGAGCCGCGAGCATCGCTGTAAAAAAGGTAGACTTCTTATGAT
The DNA here is from genome assembly GCF_036884655.1 of Musa acuminata AAA Group. Classification (NCBI taxonomy): domain Eukaryota; kingdom Viridiplantae; phylum Streptophyta; class Magnoliopsida; order Zingiberales; family Musaceae; genus Musa; species Musa acuminata. The sequence continues at coordinate 31,610,477 of NC_088329.1, read as the reverse complement.
TTTACTAGTAGAAGAAGAGGTTATTGAACATCTAGAAGAAAGCCTTGAACATGAAGAAGAAGATATGGAAGAAGAGCCACAGCCGACCGACATTACGGTACACGCACTAGCCGGCTACTCAAATCCGCAAACGATGAAAGTTGGAGGCCTTCTCAAACAACAGCCGATCACTGTTCTCATCGACACGGGTAACACTAATAACTTCCTGAATAGTAAGGTTGCTGCTTGGATGACACTGCATATTGAAGGTTGCAGCAAGTTCGATGTAAAGGTTGCCGACGGCAGAATCCTAAAGTGCGACCAAAGATGCCCGCAGGTGAAACTATTACTGCAAGACCAAGAAATTATCACCAATTTCTTCCTCCTACTAATCGATGACTATGAGGCAGTGCTTGGTATAGAATGGCTGACTACACTAGGTGATGTCTCTTGGAACTTTTCTAAATTAATTATGAAATTCTACTGTAAGGGCAAACAGATCATCCTACACGGGAAGCGCGGAAGCAACGTTACCACTATTTCAACCCAACGAATGGAGAAAGTTTTGCACAAGGTAAATGGTGGCTTTTTGATGCATCTCCAGCCACAACCAGAAGAGAAGAAAATAGAAATTGAAGATCAAAATGTTGCCCAATTGCTTACTGAATTTGCCAACATATTTGCTGAACCGCGCAGTCTTCCTCCTTCTCGGCAACATAACCATCGAATTCCAATCCTTCCGGGCAAGCCACCAGCGAACACTCGATCGTACCGATATCCTCACCTCCAAAAAGATAAAATTGAAAAGATCATAAAGGAGATGCTTGAAACAGGGGTGATTCGGCCAAGTTGCAGCCCCTATTCCTCACCGGTGCTACTTGTACGCAAGAAGGACGGAACTTGGCGGATGTGCATCGACTACCGAGCTTTAAATGGCATCACCGTCAAGGACAAATACCCAATACCAGTGGTGGATGAACTTATTGATGAATTGAAAGGAGCTCGAGTCTTCACGAAGTTGGACCTCCGATCCGGTTACCACCAAATTCGGGTATGTGACGATGACATTCCAAAAACTGCATTTCGCATACATGATGGCCATTATGAATTCTTGGAAATGCCTTTTGGACTCACTAATGCTCCTTCAACCTTTCAAAGTCTCATGAATAATATATTTCGGAGCTTTCTTCGTAAATTTGTGCTGGTATTTTTCGATGATATTCTCGTTTACAGCCCTTCTCTTGAGACTCACTTACAGCATTTATGGATTGTTTTGACGATCCTTCGGGAGAATACTCTTTTTGTTAAGCAACCAAAGTGCAGCTTTCTCTAGCAAAAAGTAGAGTACCTTGGGCATATAATATCAGAAGAAGGAGTGGCGGTAGACCCAACAAAAATGGAGGCAATGCAAGGCTGGCCGAAACCTACAAACGTGAAATTACTATGGGGGTTCCTTGGACTAACGGGCTACTACCGAAATTTTGTTAACGACTATGGGAAGATCAGTGCACCACTCACTTCTTTACTGAAAAAAGATGCTTTCCAATGGTCGGACAAAGCTTTTGCTGCCTTCGACAAACTTAAAGCAGCCATGACAACGACGCTGGTGCTTGCGCTACCAGATTTCAATAGACCCTTCATTATTGAAGTCGACGCATCTGGAGTCGGAATTGGAACCGTTCTCATGCAAAATGGTCGACCACTCGCATACACTAGCAAGGCATTATCTCCCTCCTATCAAAACATGTCAGTATATGATAAGGAGATGCTTGCCATTGTACACGTAGTAACGAGGTGGAGACCCTACCTGATCGGCCGACGATTTCAAATCAAAACTGACTATAAAAGCCTCAAGTACTTTTTGGAGCAAAAGATATCATCCCCTGAGCAGCAAAAATGGGTAACCAAACTTCTTGGATTTGATTATGAAATTATTTACAAAAAGGGGAAAGAAAACGTTGTTGCAAATGCACTCTCACGGCTACCTGAACAAGCTAAGGTTTCAGCCATCTCCCTTCCTACCATCGGTCTCCTCGAGGACATTAGGGAAGAATGGAAGAAGGATCCAGAGATCAGCAATATCATAAAAAAATTGGAGGAGGATCCAAGTGCAATAGCCCACTACACCTGGGATTCGAGGGATCTACGCTACAAAGGTCGCATTGTGCTTATACCTGACTCCCCTTGCATCGCAATCATCTTGCATGAAATGCACTCCATACCTTCAGCAGGGCACTCTGGATTCCTAAGAACCTACAAAAGAGTGAAGCAAAATTTTTATTGGAGAGGGATGAAAAAAATTATTGCTGAATATGTGGCACAATGTGATGTATGTCAACAGCACAAGGGTGAAACTGTGGCAAATCTAGGGAAGCTACAACCACTACCTATACCAGACTCAGTGTGGACTGACATCTCCATGGACTTCATTGAAGGGCTGCCATCTTCCAAAGGTAAAAGCACGATTCTCGTGGTGGTTGATCGACTTACGAAATATGCTCATTTTTGTGCTGTGAGAAATCCCTACACTGCTGCTAGTATTGCCCAGATTTTCATAGAAAATATTGTTAAACTATATGGGATGCCAAGGTCCATCGTAAGTGATCATGACAGGATCTTCACTAGTAAATTTTGGACCGAGTTATTTCAGTTACAAGGCACCAAACTCAAGATGAGCACAGCGTATCATCCACAAACTGACGGCCAAACAGATGTGGTAAATAGGTGCTTAGAGACGTACCTTCGGTGTTTCGCTAGTGACCGACCAAAAGAGTGGGCGAAATGGCTTCCCTGGGCCGAATGGTGGTATAATACTACATATCATTCATCTACAAAATGTGCCCCTTATGAAGCATTATATGGTCAACCAGCCCCTGTGATTCCAAAGTATGTAATTAGATCGGCCAAGGTAGATCAGGTTGACCAAGAATTGATTGATAGGGACAAACTCTTACAACTGTTAAAAGATAATCTCTCTACCGCTCAAGCCAGAATGAAGCAGCAAGCCGACACACGACGAAGTGAAAGAGAATTTTCAATGGGAGATTGGGTTTATCTTCGCCTACAACCATACAAGCAACTCTCTATCAACACTCGAGCCTCCATGAAGCTATCCCCACGTTTTTATGGGCCTATCAGATCACAGAGAGTATTGGAGCCGTGGCGTACAGACTTAAATTACCTGAGGATGCCAAAATTCACCCTGTCTTCCACGTATCATACCTAAAGCCCAAGTTGGGAGAACACGAGTCACCCCAGATCCAACTACCCAACACAACTGAGGATGGAGTTATTCAAGCCCAACCACAAGCCATCCTCGATCGTAGGATCGTGATGCGTCGCCGACATCCCTCTACTGAAGTACTAGTGCATTGGAATAATCTATCACTTGAAGACGCCACATGGGAACCATATGAGGAGCTGAAGACCCGGTTCCCTGAGTTCATGGAATCTCAGCCTTGAGGACAAGGCTGATTTGAAGAGGGCGGGTCTGTTAGGACTCTAGCTAGGAGAGTCCTAATTGAGAGGGATATTCTGTTAGGACTCTATTAGGACTCTAGCTAGGAGAGTCCTAATTGAGAGGGAAATTCTGTTAGGACTCTAGCTAGGAGAGTCCTAATTGAGAGGGACATTCATGTATGAGGTTTTTTCTTAGAGAAGAATTAGGAGTTGTAAGGGAATATAAGTCTTGAGTAGGAGTCCTATTAGGAGTTGGTTAGAAGTAAGAGTCTTAAGTAGGAGTCCTATTAGGAGTTAGGGTTTATAAGCCCTATAAATAGCCATGTATTCCTTCTCTTTTGATAAGCAATAGATGAATCTTTTTTTGTAGCCTTTGAGCAAATACTTGGAGGGAGGAACCCCTATAGAGTTCCAAGGAGGCCGATCCCCTAAAGAGATCAACCCCAAGTTTAGAATCTGCAAGGGTTCTAACAGAACCATGTTGAACGAACATAGCCTACCCAAATATTTTTGGGCCAAAGCCGTTAATACGACATGCTATGTCATGAATAGGGTTCTAGTAAGACCATTACTTTCTAAAACTCCTTATCAATCGTGGAATAACAAAAAGCCCAATGTTTCATATTTTAAAGTTTTTGGTTATAAATGTTTTATCTTGAATGAAAAAGATGCCTTAGGAAAGTTTGATGCAAAATCCGATGAAGGAATATTTCTTGGCTATTCTTTTATTTCTAAATCATTTCGTATCTTAAACAAAAAACTTTGGTTATAGAAGAGTCTATTCATGTTGTCTTTAATGAAGTTTCTGAACTTAAGAAAAATGAGTTTGATGATGATCTTAATTTTGATGCTTTGAATTTAAATGAACCCTCTCCTCAAACTAGCAACTTGGATACATCTTCTTCTGAAATATCCTTAACCAAGAATGGAAGTATATAGATGCTCATCCTAAGGAGTTAATCATTGGAGACACATCAAAAGGGGTTCAAACTCGTTCTTCACTTAAAAATTTTTATGCTAACGTCGCTTTTCTGTCTCAAATTGAACCTAAATACATTAACGAGGCTTTGAAAGATGATTCATGGGTTATCGTAATGCAAAAAGAGTTGAACCAATTTGAGCGAAATGAGATGTAGAAGCTTGTTCCTAGGCCAAGTGACCATTTAGTTATTGGTACTAAATGTGTTTTTAGAAACAAGCAAGACGAATTTGGTATCGTGGTTAGAAACAAGGCTAGATTAGTGGCCAAGGGTTTCAACCAAGAAGAAGGTATCGATTATGATGAAACCTTCGCTCCTGTGGCATGATTAGAAGCCATAAAGGATGATCCTTTCCTATGCTAGTAGTAATAATTTCAAGTTATTTCAAATGAATATCAAAAGTTCTTTTTTTAATGGCTTTATTTCCGAAGAAGTTTATGTTGAACAACCTCCCGGATTTGAGAATGATAATTTTTCGAAACACATGTTTAAATTGACTAAAGCTCTCTATAGATTAAAACAAGCCCCAAGGGCTTGGTATAAGGGACTTAGCTCCTTTCTTATTCAAAATAATTTTTCTAAAGGCAAGGTCGATACTACATTGTTTATTAAAAATTTTAAAAATAATTTTCTTGTTGTTCAAATTTATGTTAATAATATTATTTTTGGTTCTACAAATGAATCATTATACGAATCGTTTGCCAAGAGTATAAGTCAAGAGTTTGAAATAAGTCTAATGGGTGAACTAACTTTCTTTTTAGGCTTATAAATCAAATAACTTAGTAATGGTATTTTTCTTCGTCAAACAAAATACGCATTATACTTGTTAAAACGATTTAATATGGATAGTTCAAAAGCTATCAATACTACTATTAATACCTCCACTAAGTTAGTCATTGATGAAAGTGGAGAAAGCTTTGATCTAAAAGCTTATAGGGGTATGATAGGTAGTCTATTATATCTCACCACAACTAGACCGGACATCATATTTAGCGTAGGACTTTGTGCTAGGTTTCAATCGAATCCTAAGATATCTCATCTTAAATCAGTTAAAAGAATTCTTGGATATCTTAAAGGAACCACAAATCTAGAATTCTGGTATCCAAAATCCAAAAACTTTGAACTAATTGCTTACGTTGATGTGGATTTTGCTGGATGTAGAATAGATAAAAAAAGCACATTCGGAACATGTCAATTCTTAGGTCATGCACTTGTCTCTTAGTCTTCCAAGAAACAAAACTCAGTTGCATTATCTACAACCAAAGCCGAATACATAGCGATGAGTGCATATTGTGCACAAGTTGTATGGATGAAAAGTACATTAGAAGATTATAAGATTCACCTTAAAAACATTCTCATAAAATATGATAACACGAGTGCAATATGTCTAACAAAAAATCCTATTCAACACTCTAGAACTAAAAATATTGATATTAGGCATCATTTCATAAGAGATCATGTTAATAACCATAACATATCTTTAGAGTTTATTAATATAAAACATCAATTAGCCGATATCTTTACAAAAACTTTAAATGAAGAAAAATTTGATTTTATTAGAAGAGAGTTAGAGATGTTAAATTGTCCGAATACATGAGTTTGTTGTATTTCCTTTCCGGACTATCTTCCTCTTAATTCATCTCATGAATTGAGCTTTTATGAATTTATTTCGTTTTTAATCTTCTTTTTAACTTAGTATCAAATTTGTTTCATATGATGCTCCATCACTTAATGATTTTTGATATACTTAATGTATTTCATTAACAAATACACCTATCATGGATTTCACTGTTGTGAATTTTTAATAAGAAACGGATTTGATTTATAAAGTTTTATTCGTGAATTTCTTTTTCATATGATGCTCCCTTCCTATGAATTCTTCCTTACTCTTCTCATGAAAGATGAATTTTATGAATTCACATGGATATCTTGATCCTTGAAAGATGAATTTTAGTGTGTGATAACTACTTGCAAAAAATGGCAATTTGATTTCACATGGATATCTTGATCCTTTTCATGAATCCCTTTTCTTTGTTAAAATTGAAATATGATTTAATGAAACTCATTTATTGCTTTGAATTTGACTTGATTCAAATCATTTCATGTATTTTGTTCTTAATGGATTCTGTCCTTACCTTTCTTCCTCTTCTTCTTATTTTTATGACAAAAAGAAGAAAGAAACTTGTAGAAGAACCAAAAAGCCATTGAGTAAAAATATTAGTTTATCCAAAAAGGTTATCATGCAAAGTTTTTGCTTACCTTTCTTTATGGCTTGGATAAATTGGTGTGAAACTTGCTTAATTTTGTTTACTATACTTGCATTGTTGAATGATTCTCCTTTTTGTTGATGATAAAAGGAGAGAAATGATACCAAAATATAGCAAATTGATGACAAATTGGCATTGAAAATGTTTGAAATGTATCTTATCATAAATGCTTATATCTTATCATAAATTCTTGTATGTTTTGCGAATGATTGAAATATAATTGGAATCGTAAAATATATTGCAACACATCGCAAATGCTTGAAACATATCAAAATGTATTTTATATTCATTGTAGATACTTGAAATGTTTCATGAATGCTTGATAATTGTCTATTATTATGATAAGGCATCATGAGCTTAATTTGCTATTTACAATTGATATCGTGCCTCATTGCTATCTTTTATCAAGAATTGTCATCATGCTAAATTTCATATTTGAAATTCGTATCATACTTGAAAATGATGATTGTCTATCATCATTGGACTTGAAAATGGATGTCAAGACTTGACATCATTTTTTATTGATAAATACGTGGTATCATATTTTGAATTGGCAAATCATGATAAGTATCATGATGTACATGTTGATAAGTTTAAATAAATATAACTTATCGGTTTGATGCTTGCATTCAAAAGTCATGAATTTAAGAGTGTCTTTTCTCAAGTATGACATATAGATAGCGGGAGTTAAGGTTAATTTCGTCATCAATTGATTATCATCATAAAAAAGGTTAAGATTATTAAATCTCAGATTTTGATGATGAAATCAATTGGTAAAGTATTTGATCTAATCTATATAATAAGATAAGTGTGTAGGATTAACTACGATAGTAGTAAGACATAAAGTAGATGTTGGGCCGGAGTCAAAGATTAGACGATACGTCAAAGGTTCGTATGATGTGCCGGAAGTTTGCTGGAAGCTCGCCGAGAGTTCGTCGGGAGTTTACTGAGAGTTCACCGAAAATTCATCTAGAAGTTCATCGGAAGATCGCCGAAAGAACAATCGACATATTGGATAGAGATTGCTTGTTTAAATGTCTTAATTATCATAGTTAGACCTTTAGTTAAGTTAGGATTGGGAGTTAGGGTTGGTGAATTGGTGGATGTAGGCTGCGGTTTAGGCTTGTTTTGTAGTTATTTTAGGTACAGTTTGAGGGTGTGGTTTGGTGGAGTTTTAGGGCTATGGATGAAAGTTTTAGATCTATAGTAGATGGCAACAAAGGTTTGATAGAAATCAGTGGAAGTTTGCTACAAAATTGTGTTATCTTGTAAGAGCAAAATTGTCATCAAAGAAACAGTGGTTTCTCGATGAAATTTCCACCCAAAACTTGAGAAATTTGAGGAGAGTATTGACAACAAAATCTTAGTTTATATGACAGCAAGGATGTCCAATTTAATCAAGAAAATTTTGGCAGTATAATAGCAAGAAAATTGGTGCAAGTTGCGATAGCAGAATTCTCATCGAAAAATTTTAGCGGCTTGCGACGAAAATTTGCAACAACACAAAATCATTTTTAGAGATGAATTCCTTTATAAATCAATCTTAGATAGAAACCAAAATGATATATGAAGTACATTAGAAATTTCATTCAAAAAAGATTGCAAATAGATGGGTTAAGGCAACAATATGCGGTTGAAATTTTCTGCATCATAGATTTTCAAGTATAGCAGATTTGATATAAAAGATCAGTGGTTTATATTAAGAATTTTTCAATGAAACCAAAGGAAAATCTATTGTTTAGGAAGTATCAAAGCTATCATAAAAATTTCATAGAGATTTGGACAAAAAAAAATATAGTAGCAAGATCAAAAAATCTGTACTATGCGGCTGAAATTTTACAATACAGATTTTCAAGTATAGCAGATTAGACATAAAAGATCAATAGTTTATATTTAGAATTTGTTAATAAAACCAAAGGAAAATCTGCTGTTAGGAAGTGTCAAAGCTGTCATAAAAATTTCATAGAGGTTTGGATAGAAAAAACATAGTAGCAAGATCAAATAATCTGTGCTATGTGGCTGGAATTTTACAATGCAGATTTTCAAGTATAGTAGCTTAAACGTAAAAGATCAATAGTTGATATTGAGAATTTTTTGACAAAACCAAAAGAAAATCTTCTGTTAGGAAGTGTCAAAGCTGTCATAAAAATTTTATAGAGATTTGGAAAGAAAAAACACAGTAGCAAGATCAAACAGACTATGCTATGCGGCTGGAATTCTGTAATGTATCTTTCATCGTAGAGATGAATACTTTGCAATGAAAAGTTTATGCAGCAATATAGGAACAATTTTATTTTTGGATTTTTGAATAAGGATAACTAAATTGCAACAGCAGTAAGGTAGGAAACCAGAACCTGTTGCAATTCACGGGGAGATCAAAGGATGATCCACGGTGGTGGAGATGATGGCGGAATTTGGCAACGACCTTTTAAGCAATTATGGGAATTGCTTTGGGTGGTTGTACAGTAATGGATGGCTATGGAAGGGCAGCGAGATGCCAAGAACGCTGCTCTGATACCAGGTGGTAGAACCCTTACAGATTTTAAATTTGGGGTTGATTTCTTTAGGGGATCGGTCTCCTTGGAACTCTATAGGGGTTCCGCCCTCCAAGTTGCTACTCAAATGTTGTAGAAAAGATTCATCTATTGCTTATGGAAAGAGGAGGAATACATAGCTATTTATAGGGCTTCTAAACCCTAACTTCTAATAGGACTCCTACTCAAGACTCCTATTCCTTTACAACTCCTAATTCTTCTCTAGGAAACTACCTCCTAACCCTAACCGGCCTCTTCACCTCTTTAATAGGGGTCGGCTTAGGTAGGTTCTACCTCCTAGCTAGAGTCCTAACATAAGGTTGCTACTAGGATAGCGCTCCACATCGAATGTTGCAGCAAGTTCGATATAAAGGTCGCCGATAGTAGAATCCTAAAGTGCGACCAAAGATGCCCGCAGGTGAAACTGTTACTGCAAGATCAAGAAATTATCACCGACTTCTTCCTCCTACCAATTGATGACTATGAGGTCGTGCTTGGCATAGAATGACTGACTATGCTAGGTGATATCTCTTGGAACTTTTCCAAATTAGTTATGAAATTCTACTACAAAGGCAAACGGATCATCCTACGCGAGAAGCATGGAAGCAACGTAACCATCGTTTTGACACAACGAATGGAGAAAGTTTTACACAAGGTAAATGGTGGCTTTTTGATGCATCTCTAATAGTAATCAGAGGGGAAGAAAATGGAAATTGAAGATCAAAATCTCACCCAATTGCTTACTAAATTTGTCGACATTTTTGTTGAGTCGCGTGGTCTTCCTCCTACTCGGCAACATGACCATTAGATTCCAATCCTTCCCAGCAAGCCACTAGCGAACACTTAGCTGTACCATTATCCTCACCTCTAGAAGGATTAAATTGAAAAGATTGTAAAGGAGATGCTTGAAACAGGGGTGATTCGATCAAGTTATAGTCCCTATTCCTCATCGGTGTTACTTGTACGCAAGAAGGATGGAACTTGGCGGATGTACATCGACTACCGAGCTTTAAATGGTATCACCATCAAGGACAAGTACCTAATACTAGTGGTGGATGAACTCCTTGATGAGTTGAAAGGTATTAGAACTCTTGCATATTCTAAACTTAAGGTTGATTTCTTTAGGGGATCGGCCTTCTTGGAACTCTATAGGGGTTCCTCTCTCCAAGTTACTACTCAAAGGCTGCAGAAAAGATTCATCTATTACTTAACAAAAGAGGAGGAATACATGGCTATTTATAGGGCTTCTAAACCCTAACTCCTAATATGACTCCTACTCAAGGCTCTTTTTCTTTTACAACTCCTAATGCTTCTCTAAGAACAATTCCTAATAGGACTCATACTCAAGACTTATATTCATTTATAACTCCTAATTCTTCGCCAAGAAACAACCTCCTAACTCTAGCCGACCTCTTCACCTCTTTAATAGGTGTCGGCTTAGGTAGGTTTTACATGAATGCCCCTCTCAATTAAGACTCTCCTAGCTAGAGTCCTAATAGACCCGCCCTCTTCAAATCAGCCTTGTCCTCGAGGCTAACAATCCATGAATTCTGAGAATTTGATCTTCAAGTCGTCATAGTTCTCCCAAGTGGCACCTTCTGCTGGTAAGTTCGCCCATTATATTAGCACTTCAGTAGTGGGTCATCGTCATCGAGTCACGATCCAACGATCAATAATGGCACTTGATTGAGTCGGGAGTTCTCCTTGGTTAGTTATATTTGGTGGATGGCTTTGGGCTGTCTCTAAACACCTGTTCACCACTTCCGTCTGGCCATCGGTTTGTAGGTGATACGCCATACTTCTTTTCAATTTAGTGTCCTGCATTTGGAATAACTCTGTCCAAAATCTGCTCATGAAGATGCAAGTAGAATTTGGCACAATCACAATGCATCTCTTATAGTGTAATTCTTTTTAATCTCAATTGTAATGAGCCACGGGGCTTGGTGCTTCCTCCAATTTTTTTATGATCTTATTGGTCTTCGGATCTTTCTGCCATTCCATCTTAATATCCTCAAGGAAGTCACTAGTCGGAAGTGAAACGATCGAAAATTCAGCTTGCTCGGGTAACCGCGAAAGCGCATTTATAACAACATTCTCTTTCCCCTTTTTGTATGTTATTTCATAATCAAATCCAAGAAGTTTTGTTACCTATTTTTGCTGCTCAAGGGATGATATCTTTTGCTCCAAAAAGTACTTGAGGCTTCTATGATTAGTTTTAATTTGAAATCATCGACCGATTAAGTATGGTCTCCACCTCGTTGTTACGTGCACAATGGCGAGCATCTCCTAATCATATGTTGACATATTTTGATGGAAGGGAGATGATGCCTTGCTAGTATATGCAAGTGGTCGACTATCTTGCATGAGAATGGCTCCAATTCTGACTCTAGATGTGTCGGTCTCAATAATGAAGGGTCGGTTGAAATCTGGTAGCGCTAGCACCGTCATCATCATCATGGCTGCGTTAAGTTTATCGAAGGTAGCGGAGGCTTTGTCCCACCATTGGAAGACATCTTTTTTTAGTAAGAAAGTAAGTGGTTCACTGATTTTTCCATAGTTTTTCACGAACTTGCGTTAGTTGCCTGTTAAACCCAGAAAGCCATATAGCAATTTTATATTCTTCAGGGTCGGCCAGTTTTGCATTGCTTCAATTATGGAGGGGTCCACCACCACACCTTCCTTTGATATGATATGCCCAAGATATTTCACCTTCTATTGAAGAAAGCAAAAATTCGTAGTGGTCGTTGTGTGTTTGAAAGGTGGTTTTCGGTATGTCTTCTTCGCACACTCATATTTGATGATACCCAGATCGAAGGTCTAGCTTTGTGAAGATTCATGCTCCCTTTCATCCAGCAATTCATTTACTACTAGAATAGGGTATTTGTCCTTGATAGTGATGTCATTTAAAGCTCAGTAGTCGATGCACATCCCCCAAGTTCCGTCCTTCTTGCGTACAAGTAGCACCGGTGAGGAATAGGGGCTGCAACTTGGACGAACCACCCCTATTTCAAGCATCTCCTTTATGATCTTTTTAATTTCATCCTTCTGGAGGTGAGGATATCGGTATGGCTGAGTGTTCGCTGGTGGCTTGCCCGAAAGGATTGGAATCTGATGGCCATGTTGTCGTGTAGGAGGAAGACCACGTAGCTCAGCAAAAATGTTAGCAAATTCAACAAGCAATTGGGCGAGATTTTGATCTTCAATTTCTATTTTCTTCCCCTTTGGTTGCTACTAGAGATTCATCAAAAAGCCACCATTTATCTTGTGCAAAACTTTCTCCATTCATTAGGTGAAATTGGTGGTTGCGTTGCTTCTGTGTATAATGCGTAGGATGATCTGTTTGCCTTTATAATAGAATTTCATAATTAATTTAGAGAAGTTTCAAGAGACATTACCTAGCGCTGTCAGCCATTAAATGTCAAGCATGGCCTCATAGTCATAAATTGGTAGGAGGAAGAAGTCAATGATAATTTCTTGATCTTGTAGTAATAGTCCCAACTTAATGATACTTTCAAAAAGTTATGAGCATTTACTATCATTAAGCACAAAAATACTTCATCACATCCTAATTAGTATCATTCTCCCGAAACAATATCATCATGATGAAGTAAGCCAAATGGAACTAGGAACCATGCATTGGATCATGAAGGGATACAACAATTGCTTTGATTACCTTATCCAACAAAACATGATAGAAATATCTAAAAAGAATTTGATGCTTCCATACGGTGGCATAATCACTAGAATACTCCATACCTATGATTTTACAATTCCACCCGACAAAGAAGTTATAAAGCTAGATAGATTTAGCATCATAAATAAAAATCTACTTTGACAGATGAGATGTATATTTAGAAATGGTATGTGGGTTAGAATGCCTAGAAGAATTGATCCCCCTCAACCTGAACCAGAACCAGAAACACCAATCTTTAGGGGTAACCTATCTCCTCCAACTGGTCCCTTTGAGGAATCACATCCAATAGAGCAAGCACCTCCATCATCTATCGAAGACATAGGGATTCAGATGGATCGCTATGAATAAAGATAAGATCGACTTAAACAACGCCAAAATCAAATCCTATCTGAGCTGCAGCAGATTTATTGACAGTTTGACACATTGTTTAGACATTTCAACTTTCCACCACCTGAATGAGCATATGTATGTACTTAGGAAAAGTAGACACAATTCTTCCTTGTCATGTTGTAATACTATGTTGTTATAAACCTTTTATGCTACTCACTTTGATGATCGCAATGCCACTTACTTTGATAATCGTAAGTTCTTGATATATTTAACTATTGGTATCTACGACTTGATGTATTATTTGGTGAGCATTTGAGGAGTTAGGAATATTGATTTGTCCAAATACATGAATTTATTTCGTTTTCAGACTTTCTTGATTCGGTGCTAAAAATTTCATGATACGAATTCTAGTGTGCTTCAATAACTTGTTTACTTTAATATTGGAAATTTTGTGCCTTGATGCTAAAAATTTCCATGATGATGAACATGTTTACCTTCATGATTGTAATTGAAAAGCTATAACAAAACATTGTCCGAATGCATGATTTTGTTGTATTTCTCTTCCGGATTTAATGTATTTCTTGAATGGAGCTTTCATGAGCCTATGCCATATCAAATTTATTTCATATCCATGCTTCATCACTTAATGATTTTTGATACATGGAATTAATTGACAAATGCATCTCTCATGGACTTATCTTTTGTGAATTTTTATTGAGAAATGGATTTGATGTAATAATTCTTTCACATGAATTCCTTCTTGATGAAGGAAGACTTTTTTTAGATGAACACTTGTAAGGATTTAATTTCACATGTATATCTTGATCCTTGTGAAAAATGAAGCATGATTTTATCATTTTGAATGAAAAATGAAATGAAACTCTCTTATCATTTTTAACTTCATTAAAAGTTGGTTCTTAATGGCTTTTCCTCCTTACTTTCCTCCTTCATGCAAAGTTTTGATGATAAGTAAAAGGAAAGAAGTTAATGAATGATATCATGACATGAATGCTTGAAAAATAATTGGTATGAATTTCTTTACAAGTTGAAAAATGACATGAATTTTGACCACAATTACATATATTGTTGAATCGTTCTCCTTTTTGTTGATGACAAAGAGGGAGAAATATGTGGTAAATTGATGATAAATGTATGCAATTTTACACTTGAAATGTTTGCATTACGATAAGATATCAAGAGCTTAATTTGAAATATTACAAATTGATATCTTGTCATAGAATAAATTGCTATGATTGTTATCCTTCATATTTGAAATATAAGACTTGAAAATGGATGTCATGCCTTGACATCATTTTCAAAAGTTATATCATGATAAGAATCATGATGGGTGTATTGATAAGTTTAAATGAACTTAACTTATCAATATGTCTCTTAAATTCAAAGGCTTTGAATTCAAGAATGACTTTTCTCAAGTATGACATATAGATAGGGGGAGTTAAAGTTAACTCCGTCATCAATTGATTGTCATCATCAAAAAGGGGGAGATTGTTGAATCTCGGATTTTGATGATGAAGTCAATTGTCATTTGTTAATCTAATATATATGTTGAGAAAAGTATACAGGATTAACTATGATTGCAGTAAGACATGCAGCAGGTGTTGTGCCAGAGTCAAGATCAAGATCACGTTGGGAGTACGAGAGTTCGTCGGAAGTCCGGACGTTCGTCGGAAGTTCTGCGGGAACCAACCGAGAAGTCCAAGAGCTTGCCATAGAAGCTCGTCGAAACTCACCAAGAAAATCGTAACGAAGTCTAGGAGCTTGCCGGGAGTCCGTTGGAGCATCATCGAGGGTTCGTCGGAAGTTCGCCGGAAGTTCGCCAGAAGCTCGCTGGAAGAAGCGATTGACGCACTGGAACACATAATTACAGTAATCATGTCATAATTATCGTAGTTAGAGCATAGATTAAGTAAGGGTTGTGAGGTAACCTCACTAACTTAATTAGGGGCCAACTGGGCCCTTAACAAACCCAAATTGGGCCAAATGGAACAGCCCATTCAGACCCAGAATTCCTGGCCGGCGGTGGCACCGCCCAGGAGACTCGGTCTCCCAGGGATTCTAGGTCGTAGTATCACCCCTGTTAGGTGGTGGTACCATCGGTAGTTATTGCTACCAGCAGTGGTACCGCCCTTATCAAGCGGTGGTACCGCCTGAGCTTGGTCTTCGAGCGTTGTCAGGCGGTAGTATCGCCCAAACTGAGCGGTAATACTGCTCAGTGTCTGATGACAGGCGGTAGTACTGCCCAATAATGGCAGTGGTACCGCCAAGACCCTGGAAATCCGAGAATGGATACTTTTAGGCTCCATTTTTTAACTCATTGGGGTCTATAAATACCCCACCCTTTTCTACATGAAAGGGCATTGAAATCTTTACATTATCTTGAGTCTTTGAGGCCTTAAAGTGTTGTAAAAGCTAGAGTTCTCCTCCTTTCTTTCTAAGTGTTGAGATTATCCAAGAGATGAGTGAAAACTTGTAAGGATTGTCTCCTAAGCCCGTCAAAAGGAGAAAGGCTGTAAAAGGGTGGTTGGCCTTCGCCTATTGAAGGAAGGCCTCTAGGGGACGCCGGTGACCTCGTCGGAGGAGGAAGCCGATAGTGGATGTAGGTCACGTTGACCGAACCACTCTAAAATCTTGGTTTGCATTTACTTTGAGCATCTTTCCTTTATAGCAAACTGCCTCCCCTCCTTACTGTGCTTTAAATACGTATACATTCACTTTGACGTAAAACATCTTCCGAGATCGGCTTTCTATGAAGACTTTACAAAATCTACGTTTTTTCATTTGTGTGATTTATATTGCTGTAAATCACTTAGTCTTCTCTTGTATTTTCACTTAAGACTTCAAGCTCAAATTTCTTTCGAAACGAATTGAGTTGAGATCATTCTCGTTGAATCGGCTTTAATCAAAATAAGGTTTTTTGAAATAGCGAAAGTTTTTGGCTACACTAATTCAAACCCCCCCCCCCCCCCCCCCCCCCCCTCTCTTAGTGCGCTCTTGATCCTAACATGGATCACCACTAGAGAGGAGGACAGTTGACCTCCTTCATCTTCTCCCATAAATTTATAGGTTTTCATGGATATACGATCTCCCTATGTAACACATCTTTCTTATACGTGTAGTTTTTCGATTTTGTGGATTTTTGCGCACCAATCTTCACACAACAACGAACACCTTTTTGGGAAATCTGGTTTTAATTTTTCTATTCTTCTGCTATGCATGTGACGTCACCCCTAGATTTCCCTATAGTGTCAACGGCCTAAGACTTTTCATGTATTAGATAAACATAGCTATATCTAGATAGGTCATCTATAAATATAATGAAATACCTTTCTCTACTAAAACAAGGAATATAGAGTGGTCCACAGATATCAGTGTGAATAATCTAGTAATTGTTTACTTCTTGTGGTATTTTTCTTTGTATATTTAGTTTATTTTTCCTTAATGCAATCTATACAAACATCAAAATCAATAAAGTCTAAATGTTCCAAAATATTATTCGTCACTAATCTTTCAATTCTTTCCTAGGAGATATGCATCAATCGTCTATGTCACAATATAGAAGATCTTTCATTATTGAAATTACGTTTCAATCCAACACTTGATTGTAGGGTCAATAATGCCTTTGTAAACTTAAGATTCAAATTAATTCTATATAAACCATCATACAGAATTCTAGAACCAACTTTTATTGAATTATAAAATATACTGAGTTTACCATTACCAAAAGAAAGACAATATCTTGACTCATTAATTCTAGATAGAGAAACTAAATTTCTAAAAATAGTAAGAACATAATATGTGTTAACAAGATCCATCAGATGACCCGTCTCTAGGCATAGACGATAAGTCCCCACTGACATCACTTTCACTTTGAGACGATTTCTCATAATAATGAATCTTTTATGTTATTTTTGTTTCCGGATTGAAAGAAATCCTTGCATATTATTGGTAACATGAGTTGAAGCACCAGAATTAATCCACCAAGTATTAGAAAAAACTTTTGTAATGTTTGATTTAAAACATAAAAAGGTCAAGTTTATACCTTTCTTTTTTAACTAACTCTTACATTTAATGCAATCCTTTTTCATATGTCTTTTCTTGCCACAAAAGAAATACTTTACTATATAAGCTTTATTTTCATTAGTCTATTTAATATTTCTAGACCTGTAAATTTCTTTGATGGATGATGCTTTAATTTTCTTTTTTTGTTACTAACTCATTGAATAGTAGTCATGATATTATATGAACTTTCCTACATTAATTTCAATTCTTCATGAATTCACATACTAGTTAACTCATTCAAGTCTCACTTATCCTTATTTGTATTGTAGTGAATCTTGAATGAGCCAAATTGAGAAGGAAGAGAATTAAGAATGAATTGCACGAGGAAAGACTCATCAACATTCATGCCTACTTTAAGTTTTACAACTTCATCAGCCATATTGAGGATGTGATCTTAAATTCCTCGAGTGCCATCATACTAAGCCATAGTCAATTTTTCATTAGTGTGCCAGCCAATGACTTATTAGCAGATTTAAATCTGTCTTCAATAACCTTTAAATATTCTCGTGTGCTAGTTGCAATTGGTAATGAAGTATTTATGTTATTTTCAATTATCATTCTCATAGACATTAAACTAAGCCTATCATATCTTTCCCAAGCCTTCATTTTATTAACTTTTTCCATAGTACTTTCATCAGTTAAGTTTGTAGGCTTTTCAACAAGCAATACTAAGTCAAGATCTAATACACCAAGCATGAATTTTACATGCTCTAACTATTCTAAATAACTTGATCTAGAGAGTACAAGGACACTAGAAGCATAAGAATGTATGGACGGAAGTATCACTGTAAAATATAAAATAACATTAATGCTTTGAGTTTTTCAAAATTTGATGAACTATTGATATCATCCTTATTTCATCTTTGGATAAAATATTGACATATCCAATGTTCACTCAAGATCATTTATGAATGGCTGATACTATCCTTATGGAATAGTATTATTACCTTTAGGTATATAACCCTAAACAATAAGGATATCCAAAATAGTATCATCATATCCTATCACATAATTATTTGAAGTAGATTTTCCTTTGAGATTATCTAAATCTCCTAATTATATGTGCCATTATGAATATTATTTTCTTAATATCATTTAGGATTAAGTTCTTAATATAATTTTATAAGTTATTGGTCTATGTCACTTTGATGGTTGCAAGACCAATATAATAATATAAAATATAATTTAAAATATTCTATAAATGATAAAATTTTTATTGTAATTCACATCCTAAAACCCTATCATCCTATGCTACTTTGGTAGCTACAAGTTAGATAAAAGTTAGGGACATGAGTTACAAATAATATTCATCAAATTTCTTTAATTTAATTTATACTAAGCAGTTCAATAATAGAATAATAACCATAATAATAATTAAACATTAATCAGTAAAAAAAAAAAAAACTTATATGATAATTATGATAATATATAAATCATGCCTTCATATGAAAGATAAATATTATTGTAAAATTTCAAATATATACATGAGAATAACCAAATGAATATCCAAGAACAATAATTAGATTTTATTTGCTACATGTAAAAATATAATCAATAAGTGAGAAAACTATAAAAGTAAACCGTAATTTATATTTTTTATTAATCAAAATTAAATCCAATCAAATAATTAAAATATAATCATGATCAAATTCAATCACAATTATAATAAATCATACTTATTAATTTTATAATTGAGGATATAAATTATAAATTCTCAATTTGATAAGGGCCAAACTGTAAATATGTTGATAGGACATAAATTGGAATTACGAGATTTATAAAGGGCAGAGCTATAATTTGATTAAAAAAACTAGTCTCAAGGGCAAAAGGGGGGGGGGGGGGGGGGGGGGGGGGGTGAATTAGTGTAGCGGATTAAAACTTATAAGTTTAAAGATGAATTCGTGAATACGAGGAGATTTCGTTTCGATAGTAACTTGAGTAGATGAAAACTGAAAGCTAGTAGTAGTGTAAATAACAATTTCAGGAAAGTAAGAACTCATACATTTAAGGAACACACCAATTTAAAGTGGTTCGGTCAAAATGACCTATATCCACTTGTGAAGCCTTCTTCAAAGAGCCTCCCAACTTCCGCTAGCAAATCACTTTGAAGGGGAAGGACAAATACCCCTCTTACAACCTTTTACAAGTGGTTCACACTCTTACAAATTTTCAACGAGAAAGAAGGAAGTGAACACTCAAGTAATTGAAAACAAGACTTGCTAAAGACTTTGCTAAGGCTTTTATCTCAATCTATTGCTTCTCAACAGTTGTATTCTCTATTGAGAATTGAGGGGTATTTATAGACCCCAAGAGGATTCAAATTTGGGCTCCAAATTTTAAATTCTCTTGGGTTCCCGATGCTGGCAGTGCCACTGCCTATTAGTGGTGGTGTCACCGCCTGTTAGTGTTTGACACTGACAGTGTACTGGCAATGCCACCGCCCGACCGCTCGGGTGCTGGGCGGTGCTACCGCCTAATCCAGTGATACCACCGCCCGATCCTCGGGTTCTAGGCGGTGCCACCGCCCGACCTTTATCGGTCATTGGTTGGGCTTCAAATCCGGCCCAAACCAAGTCATATTCGGGCCCAATTAGCCCCTAACCAGGATATAGGATTATCCCTAAATCCTAACCCTAATTACATGCAAACTATGCAACTGAAAACATAGTCCTAAGCAAGCTTTCAACCGGCAAACGTCAAGTCTCCTTCCGACAAGCTTTCCAGCGATCTTCCGGCGGACTTCCGATACACCTTAGGATTTCTTCCGACGGACTCCCAGCAGGCTCCCGATCTTGTGGCGAGTTCTGCGAGTATCTGAGCCTTCTTGGTGAACTCCGCGAACCTCTAACAATCTCTTTGGCGGACTTCCGAAAATTCTGACAAGTCCCCGATTTCTTCTCGGTCGGTTCTAGCAACATCGCTGATGAATCTTCGAACTCTCAAACACCCATCGAACTTGACTCTGGTATCCTTGCTTTATGTTTTCAGGCTATCATAGTTAATCCTGCATACTTAACTCAATAATATGGATTATATCAATTAACCCATCAATTGATTTTATCATCAAAATCTGAGATTCAACAATCTCTCCCTTTTTGATGATGATAATCAATTGATGACGGAGTTAATCATAACTCCCCCTATATATATGCCATATTATGAGAAGATAAAAACACTTGAATTCAATCTCTTTGAATTCAAGCCTGAACCGATAAGTTCTATCCGTTGAACTTATCATTATTCTCTATAAGCGTGAGCAAACACGAAACTTCGTATTTCTCATAATTTTCAGCTATGAAAATCATTTTCAAGTTGAATGATAAAAGACAATTATCACTTCGACAAGAGATAAGAATTTTCAACATGAATTTCATAATGTAAGGCATGATTTTATATGATCTAAGAACTTGCGATATTCTCAAAGAGTTTTGCGATGCATATAAGACATTTGCATTACACAAGCTTTTGTAATTCATATAAGTCATAATATCGATGCGTATAAGACATTTTCATTAAGTCATGGTATCGAATTGGCACAAGTCATGCTATCGATGCATATAAGACATTTTCATTAAGTCATGGTATCGAATTGGCACAAGTCATCACAAGTTATGTTTTGCTCATTCTTCTCCCCCTTTGTCATCAACAAAAAGGAGATGAGACTTTAAGCGTACAATTTGTGATCATAAAATCATTAGAAAAGGAATCCAACATTAAGATTGATGATACAAAATTCAGCATTCATCCAAAATTCACCTCATTAAAAAATATGGCTTTCATACAAAAGAAAGAAGATGACAAAACTTTAACTTGGCATTAAGAGTAATCATCGCATGTTAAGGTAACAGAATAAGAAGGCATATCAATTAATCCTTAGGAGGAAATCCATAGTTCTTATACATGACATCTATTTTTTGATTCATTTATCGTAGTTCCTTCAAAATTTCAATTTACTGAATTTGAATTTGCTCTTGCTGTGATTTGATCTGATGCAATTCTTCCATAATGAGTTCTTCAGAAGATGAAGCAGGAGTTGAAGGTGTTGCACTAAAGGGACTAGGAGGAGGAGATTCATTTCCCCTAAAAATTGGTGTTTCGGGATGTTCTACTATTGGGAGAATTGGATTAGTCCTTCTAGGTTGCCTAACCCATATACCATTGCTAAATGTGCACCTAAGTCTTTTCAGTAGATTTCTATTTATGGTGTTAAATCAATCAACTTGAATTGTTTCTTCATCAGGTGAGACACAAATATCATGGGCAAGTATTAATCAAGTAATTAACCCCCCATATGGTAATATAGTGTCTTTAGCTATTATATCTTGCATGTGTTACTGGATTAAGTATCCAAAGCAATTATGTTGTCCGGTTATAATCCAGTACATGGTGCTTAGCTCTATTTGACTCATTTCATCAAGATGAAATTGCTTGGGAAATAATATGCTAGTCATGATGTGATGAAGAATTTTAGAGTTAAAGGGTAATAAGTGCTCGTAACTTTTGGGTATCATGCTTGGGTTTAGATTTTCAAATATGGTTTCTAAGGCTTCGAAGTAAGTTGCTCCGATTATATTTACATCCCATTTATTTCTAAAGCAATAGCCCCTATCCTTTTCAGAAATTCCAATTAGTTCATAAATAGTACTATCAAAGATTCTAATTTGTGTTCCTAAAAGGTAAGTACTTAGGCTTTCGTTGTCCACACATAAGTTTGCATAAAATAGCCTAACTAACCTATGATAAATTGGTTCATTGATTTGTAGGAGAGGTAAGGCATCTAGAATACAAACCACCTAATGGGTTCTAGGTTTTCTAGTTCATCTAGATCAACTTGTTTACCCTTAT
The DNA here is from genome assembly GCF_036884655.1 of Musa acuminata AAA Group. NCBI lineage: Eukaryota > Viridiplantae > Streptophyta > Magnoliopsida > Zingiberales > Musaceae > Musa > Musa acuminata. The sequence continues at coordinate 31,588,309 of NC_088329.1, read as the reverse complement.
GTATAGTTCTTGTTTCGAAATTTGGAAACCTAAGAGCTACTTCTTTGGATCTAAAAAGATTTTGGTCATATGAATCTCCTTCAACCCTTTTCCCTTTTGATCTTGTTGATCTCTTAGGAGCCATTATCTAGACAAAATGATAGATCAAGAATATGAAACTGTGAAGAGTAGGCAAAATAATGAGAAGAGGAAGGAAAGATTTCATATTTTACCTTATGAAAAATTCCTTAAAGGATGAAGAGCTTGAACCAACAAGGATCCCTCTCCTAGGCTTCTAAAGGTTGAAATGAGGGTTAGAGAAGTTTTGAAGGAGTTGTAGGAGAGCTTGAACCAATTTCTCACAAGTTGGGGGTAGTTCCACCGCCGGCCCTAACCCCTCTTCTTTAAAGGGGATCTCGAGCGGTGCCACCGCCAATCCGAGTGGTGCCACCGCTTGGCGATCGAGCGCTCAGGCGGTGCTACCGTCGGTTCTGGCGGTGCCACTGTTGGAATGCCATGGAAGAGAAAGAAAAAATTTCTTTCCTTCCCTTTTTTGTTTTTCAGAGGTGTTTGGCTCAAGATAGGATAGGATCTTGGGTTGTACTTTAATATGTCATTTGGAATTGAAAGAGAAAGAAGAAATCAAATCCATGAAAGGACAGAAAGAGGATAAAAAAACTTTTCAGAAAATACATTCAAACAAGCTTATTCTCAGGGACAATTTAACATGCCTAGTTCCCTTCTAATGAATTCAAATTGATCTTCATTTAAGGATTTTGTAAAAATGTCTGCTAATTGATGCTGTGTCAATAAACTCTAGAACAACATTATTGTTATGGACATGATTTGTAAGAAATGATGCCTAACGTCGATATGCTTAGTTCTAGAGTGTTGAATTGGATTTTTGGTAAGACATATGACACTTGTATTATCACATTTTATGGGAATGTTTTTCAAGTGAATTTCATAGTCTTCTAAAGTATTTTTCATCTAAACAACTTGTGCACAACATGCACTTGCAGCAATGTATTCGGCTTCCGCCGTATATAGTACAACTGAGTTTTGTTTCTTGGAAGTCCAAAAAACAAGTGCATATCCTAAAAATTAGCATGTTCCGGATGTACTTTTTCTATCTATCCTGCATCCGCCAAAATCGGCATCTATATAAGCTATTAAATCGAATTTATCGGATTTCGGATACCAAAATCCTAAATTGGGAGTTCCTTTAAGATATCTAAATATTCTTTAACACTCTTAAGATAAGTAATTTAGGATTAGATTGAAACCTAGCACAAAGTCCTACACTAAACATGATATCCGGTCTAGTCGCGGTGAGGTAGAGTAGATTACCTATCATTCCCCTATACGATTTTTGATCGAAATTTTTACTATTTTCATCCATATCTACCTTAGTCGAAGTACTCATAGGAGTGTTTATCGCTTCTGAACCATCCATGTTAAATTGTTTTAACAATTCTAATGTATATTTAGATTGATTAAGAAAAATACCATCACTAAGTTGTTTAATTTGCAATCCTAAAAAGAAGGTTAATTCACCCATTAGACTCATTTCAAATTCATGACTCATACACTTGGCAAATGATTCACATAGTGATTCATCCGAAGAACCAAAAATAATATCGTCAACATAAATTTGCACAATAAGAAAATTATTTTCAAAGTGTTTGATAAACAATGTAGTATCAACCTTGCCTTTGGTAAAATTATTTAAAATAAGAAAGGAACTAAGCCTTTCATACCAAGCTCTAGGTGCTTGTTTCAAGCCATAGAGAGTCTTAGTCAATTTGAATATATGATTAGGAAGAAGAGAATTTTTAAATCCGGGAGGTTGTTCGGCATATACTTCTTTGGAAATAAAACCATTCAAGAAGGCACTTTTGATATCCATTTGAAATAGCTTAAAATTATTACTACTAGCATAGGCAAGGAGCATCCTAATGGCTTCTAATCTTACCATAGGAGCGAAGGTTTCTTCGTAGTCGATACCTTCTTCTTGGTTAAAACCTTTGGCCACTAATCTAGCCTTGTTTCTAACCACGATACCACATTCGTCTTGTTTTTTTCTAAAGACCCATGTAGTACAAATGACTAAATGGTCACTAGGTATAGGAACAAGCTTCCATACCTCATTCCCCTCAAATTGGTTCAATTCCTCTTACATTGCAATGACCCAAGAATCATCTTTCAAGGCCTCGTCAATGCATTTAGGTTTGATATGAGAAAGGAAGGCGGCGTTAGCACAAAAATTCTTGAAGGAAGAATGAGTTTGAACCCCTTTTGATGTATCTCTTAGAATTAGCTCCTTTGGATGAGCATCCACATACTTCCATTCCTTAGGTAAGGAAGAAGATGCATCCAAGTTGCTATTTTGAGGAGGGGGTTCATTTAAATTCAAATTTTCAAAACCAAGATCAACATCAAAATCATTTTCATTTAACTCAGAAATTTCATTAAAAACAACATGAATAGACTCTTCTATAACTAAGGTTCTTTTGTTGAAAACATGAAAAGCCTTAGAAACGGAAGAGTAATCAAGAAAGGTGCCTTCATCGGATTTGGCATCAAATTTTCCTAAAGCATCCTTTTCATTAGTAAGAAACATTTGGTTTTTTGTTATTCTATAATTCATGGGGAGTTTTTGACAGAAACAGTCTTATTAGAACCCTATTCATGATGTAGCAAACTGTATTAATAGCTTCGGCCTAAAAATACTAGGGTAGACTATATTCATTCAACATAGTTCTTGTCATTTTTTATAGGTTTCTGTTTTTTCTTTCAACTACTCCATTTTGTTGAGGATTTCTTGGAGTGGAGAAGTTGTGATTATATCCATTAGATTCACAAAAACTTTGGAAGTCACGGTTTTGAAATTTGCCACTGTGATCACTCCGAATTGATGAAATCATGAAGTCTTTTTTATTTTGAGTGAGTTTACAAAATTTAGAGAAACATTTAAAACAATCACTTTTTTAAGCCAAGAAATAGGTCCAAGTGTATCTAGTATAGTCATCTACAATTACAAAGGCATATTAGCTTCCTCCTAGACTTGTCGTGTCAATTGGTCCAAATAAGTCCAAATGGATCAATTGTAATGGTCTAGTGGTGCTAATTTGATTTTTTTGGTTTGAAACTAGTCTTTATTTGTTTACCTAGTTGACAGCATCGCATACTTTGTCCTTAACAAACTTCATATTGGGAATCCCTCGTACTAATTCTCTAGATGAGATCTTAGATATTAGTTTCATACTTGCATGGTCTAATCTCCCATATCAAAGCCAAGCATCATCATTTAAAGTGGAGAAGCACATTTCATTACTTAGTTTATCAAGGTTGATGGTGTAGACATTATTTTGTTTCAAAGCAATCATTGACATGTTTGGTTTTTCAATAATGCACACATTAGATTCAAATCTAATGATATAACCTTTATCGCATAATTGACTAATACTTAAGATATTATGTTTTAATCCATCAACTAGTAATACATCATCAATAGAGAAACTTAATTTGTTACCTATGGTTCCCTTGCCAATGATTTTGCCTTTGTTGTTGTCTCCGAAGGTGACGTACCCTTCTTCTTTGCTAATGAGCATAGAGAAATGAGATGGATCTCCAGTCATGTGTCTTGAGCATCCACTATCGAGATACCATCTCTTGCTCCTAGCTTATGGGTTTGTCTACAAAAGAGGATGGTTTTTAGGTACCCATTTCATTTTGGGTGCCTCAAAAATTGATCTACCAATTTTGTTATTCCTTATTGAACTATTTATAGTTCCTTTAGGAACCCATATTAATTTATGTGGACTAATTTTCCTTGGACATTTGTAAGCAACATGTCCAGATTTACAACAAAAATTACATTTCAAACAAGGTGAAACATGTAATGTGGGTCCTTTAATGAAAGTGGTAGGATTTTGGTGAGATCCTCTCACAAAACCAATTCCACTTCTATTTGCGACATGACCCTTGTTTGCAAGGATCATGTCCAATCCCTTGCTACCGACCTTAAACTTGTTTAAGGTCTCTTTAAGTAGCAAATTTTTATTTTTTATTGTTTCAAAATGTTCACACTTAGAGCATAGAGGAGTTTGAAGACTATCAAGCTTATTTTGTAGTAGGACATGCTCTTTCTTTAAGATATTAAACTTCTTGCTAATAGTTCTACACTCATCAAATAATTCGTGAAAAGCGATAGAAAGTTCATCGAAAGATAAATCTTCATTAATTGAATCACATACCTCTTCTCCTAAAGCCATTAGCGTAAAGTTTGCCTTCTCTTTGTTGCTAGCTTCTTCACTTTCGGAATCACTTGAATCATCCCAAGTTGCTTTTAGAGCTTTCTTCTTCTTTGGTTGCTTTTTCTTGGCTTGAGGGCATTCACTTGAATCACTAGCTTCTTGCACTCGTAGCATATCACTTGGTCCATTTTAGGTTCAAGTCTATTTTTGGTGTTATTTTTAAATTTATTATTTCTTATAAATTTTTAAAATTTTTGAGTTAAAAGTGCAATGTCATTATTACTGTCCTCATCACTTGATGTTCCTTTCAAGTGGTCTTCTTGTGATGTGAGTATCATATCCTTCCTGTTCTTTGGAAGGGGATTCTCGAGCTCTTCATGAGCATGACATGTCATTTCGTATGTCATTAGAGACCCAATAAGTTCTTCAAGAGGAAATGTTTTAAGGTCTTTGGCCTCTTAAATGGCCATAACTTTTGGATCCTAACTTTTAGGAAGGGATCTTAAGATTTTAGTTACAAGTTCAAAGTTAGAAAAATCTTTACCAAGAGCTTTGAGTCCATTGATGACATCCGTGAATCGGGTGTACATGTCTCCGATGGACTCACTTGGTTTCATTCGGAAAAGTTCGTAAGAGTGCACAAGAATGTTGATTTTGGACTCTTTCACTCGGCTAGTACCTGAGTGACCTCAAGAGTTCTCCAAATATCAAAAGCCGAATCACAAATTGAAACACGATTAAATTCATTTTTGTCTAGTGCACAAAACAAGGCATTCATAGCCTTTGCATTTAAAGCAAAAACCTTCTTCTCTGATTCATTCCATTCGCTCATCGGAAGAGAAGATTTTTGAAATCCGTTTTCAACAATAGTCCAAAGCTCGAAATCTATGGAAATGAGGAAGATCCTCATACGAGTCTTCCAATAAGTGTAATCCAACCCATTAAACATGGGTGGACGTGTGATAGAATGACCCTCATGTATGCCGGAGTAAGCCATCTCTCTTGGGTACCAAACCAAATATAAGAGTGAGCCTCTGATACCAATTGTTAGGATCGGAGCGGCACTAAGAGGGGGGGTGAATTAGTACAGCGGATTAAAACTTATAAGTTTAAAAATGAATTCGTGAATACGAGAAGATTTCGTTTCAATAGTAAATTGAGTAGATGAAAACCGAAAGCTAGCAGTAGTGTAAATAACAATTTCAGGAAAGTAAGAACTCACACATTCAAGGAACACATCAATTTAAAGTAGTTCGGTCAAAATGACCTACATCCACTTGTGAAGTCTTCTTCGAAGAGGCTCCCAACTTCCACTAGAAAATCACTTTGAAAAGGAAGGACAAATACCCCTCTTACAACTTTTTACAAGTGGTTCACACTTTTATAAATTTTCAACGAGAAAGAAGGAGGTGAACACTCAAGCAATTGAAAATAAGACTTGCTAAAGACTTTGCTAAGGCTTTTATCTCAATATATTACTTCTCAAGAGTTGTATTCTCTGTTGAGAATTGAGGGGTATTTATAGACCCCAAGAGGATTCAAATTTGAGCGCCAAATTTTGAATTCTCTACGGTTCCCGATGCTGGCAGTGCCACCACCTGTTAGTGGCGGTGCCACCGCTTGTCAGTGTCTGACACTGACAGTGTACTAGCGGTGCTATCGCCCGATTCTCGGGTTCTAGGCGGTGCCACCGCCCAGTCCGACGGTTCCACCGCCCGACCTTTACCGGTCATTGGTTGGGCTTCAAATCCGGCCCAAACCAAGTCATATTCGGGCCAAGTTGGCCCCTAACCAGGATATAGGATTATCTCTTAATCCTAACCCTAATTACATGCAAACTACGCAACTGAAAACGTAGTCCTAAGTAAGCTTTCAACCGGCAAACGTCAAGTCTCCTTCCGGCGAGCTTTCCAGCGATCTTCCGGCCAACTTCCAATACACCTTCGGATTTCTTCCGGCGGACTCCCAGCAGGCTCCCGATCTTGTGGCGAGTTTTGCGAGTAGCCGAGCCTTCTTGGTGAACTTCGTGAACCTCCGATGATCTCTTTAGCGGACTTCCAAAAATTTTGACAAGTCCCCGATTTCTTCTCGGTTGGTTCCTGCAGCATCTCCGACGAATCTTCGGACTCTCAAACACTCATCGAACTTGACTCTGGTATCCTTGCTTTATGTTTTCAGGCTATCATAGTTAATCCTGCATACTTAACTCAATAATATGGATTAGATCAATTAACCCATCAATTGATTTTATCATCAAAATTCGAGATTCAACAATTTTGCCTAAAACCCCCTTGAGCCCCATCGGTGTGGCCTGCCCGCCGGTGTGGTTTCTATCATTGCGTGATCGTCACGTGTGCGGGTTGCTGCCTGTGCGGCTGCCTGCACGATTAGCCTAATGCTCGGCTTGTGCCCGTGGGTGGTTGTCGTCTGGGCGTGGCTTGTGCCCGCGAGTGGTTGCTGCCTGCACGGTTGTCGTCGCCTACGTACGACTGGCCACAACTCCTGCCTACGCATGGCCATCGCCTAAGCACAGCCGCTGCCCACGCATGACCGCCGCTTAGAAAACTAGACTCTTCTTCTCTTTTCTTATCATGTCAATCTTCTCTCTTCCTATCTTTTTATCTTTTTAAAGGAATAGTTAGATTGATGGTTCAGGTAGGTCGAGAGAAACTCATTTATTAGATGTCTCATTTAGTTCTTAGAGATTCTATTTATTTATAGACGAAAGTAGAGGATCTATGATAAGTTATTACGAGAGTTCCTCCCATCAAGGATATCCCCTCAGGAATCCTTGGTCAATAATTATTACCAGAATTCAAATAGTTCTATTATATATCCAAAATCCTTGATTGTTTCTATTTCTTGATGACTGCAACAGTTCCTTCAGTGGGAGCAACGGATTGACTGCTTGATCTAATTGGATGCATGACTCACAAAGCAAGCAGACTCTGCCCGGGCTGTTCCCTCTGAACAAAGTAGAGTTCTTCAAAACCCAAAGCATAAATTTGGTCAAGGAAGAGAATGACAACAGCTTTTGAGCTTTTTTAGAACAGATTTTGGGCTCCGATAGAATTGGGACATGTTTTCATTTGATAGTTAGAATAGTACTTTCGTGCTGCATCGCCTGCAAAAAGGACACAAAACATCGAATTCTGACTACCAGCTAACGGTCCTTTGAGGGCCTCAAATTGATGTTGATTAGCTACCAAGTGGCAACAAACAGGCATTAATAGCCACCTGATGAGTTCTTTCCCAGGTTTCAAGCTGCTTCCTCCTGCTTCACATCTGCAGCATTTGTGCCACACTTGACCTAATTGATCATTAATTTCCTTCATTACTAGCATCTCTTTCTAAGAAATGTCTCACTTTTGCTGCTGATGCTATGTTTTGTGCTTAAGCTGCCTCCTTCCAAGAAAATGTAGTTTGTTGTGAGATGTAGACAAGTTTCATGTGAAATTAACAGCAGCACTGTAATTGAACATAATTTGAGCTTTGAAAGTGATGAAATCACATACAAGAAATAAATATGAGTGATGAACTGAGGATTGTTTTCTTCAAGATCTCATCAGCGTGCAGCTGCTTTCGATCAATGTGAGAAAAATGAATCACAATTACTTGATTCGAATATTTGAAAGGAATGTAAGAAATTGCTTCATTACTACATATGAGTTGACGAACTCTTCGAGTGCTTTCTAGGAGACATTTTTTGCAGCAATAGTTTAGCCATTACTGCTGCCTGGATAAGAAAATGGTCAAGAAATACTGGATGCATGTAAAGACACATACAGAAAGAGGGAAGAAGTAGAAAGGAAAGCATCTTATGGTGCTCAAGAATTTGGTGTATTTTTCTTCTCTAGAAGCAAAACCAAATCCATCCATGTTTGCTAGCCTATGGACTAAAGACAACAAATCCAACCGCAATTAAGTACTGTCAACTTTGAGTAAAACCTTTTGCCGATGATCTAATTGCTAGTGCAGCACTGCACAGACAGGAGTATTATGACACAAATGTTAGTATGATAAACTTGATAATGATATAGAAAATGTCACATCCTGCATGCATTATTTGCAGCAATAAAAACAGAGTTTTTAGTCAAGGAATTTTGGATTGATCAAGTAGATATCTTGCTAAAAGTTTAGCCATATCAAAGCCAATGGCTATTTGCCTTTATCATCAAGAAAGTGGAAATCATCAACAATTGAGCCTCCCTATCTTCCTGAGGTTGCAAACGGGTTTTCCAACGCAGCAACAAAGATGATTAACTGTGCTAATGGTTGTCAAACCGAAAGATAGACCTCAAGCACTTGATCTGCTGTGATGAACAAGCTAATGGTTGTCAATCCAAGAGCCTCTCATCTTCAGTTCCACACTGTCCAATAAATGCAACTTCGAGTTCTTCATCTTCTGCAGTCGTGTCTTTTCAACCAACCATACAAATAAGCTGAGCTAAACAAGTCAAGTGAAAGGCCACTTTTGCCATCTTGATGTTAAGATCAAGTGACAAGGTATTGCTCGTCATTTCATAAGGACAACCCAAAGTTGCATGCTTGCAAACCACTAAAGAGGAGATACAGTTCTCGATCTCCTCCATGCAGTAGCAGTAAAGATAACACAAAGGTGGATGACTTCCAAAGTTTTTGTGGCATGGATAGCAATTCTTCAGCTTCTTTGAGATAGTATGGAAAAGGGATTAGTGCTCTTTAAAATGAGAGGAGAGAATTGAAGAGAGAGAGAGAGAGAGAGAGAGAGGTATCAGGAGTGTTTGCACCAAGGAAGGGAAGGGAAGATGTGGATAAGACTATCTAGATTTGAAGCCTCAGTGCATGCTTGGGAATCTATAAGCATCAACTCCAATGAAACAAATGCTACAAAACAAACTATATCCAAGTGGATGTGCAGGATAGGGTTCTTTAAGAATATGGCAGGAGTGACCAGTGTTTAGGAAAAGATGAGTCTTCCTGTGTGCTTCACAGAGAGAGAGAGAGAGAGAGAGAGAGAGAGCGAGCAAAGGTCCATTGTTCCGCAGTACAATATATAGATACAAAAAGAATTGATGACACTGTTGCCATGAGCCTTTCATCAAACCCAGGACATATTTTCATCCTAGAAAAGCCTATTTTTTGTTCTTTTGTGGAGGGAGAAGAGGAAAGGGGGTTTCAAAATCACTAGGGTTCTTGACACAAAATAAGAATTTGTGGGTGTGAGCACAGTCTGAAACGCATGATTTATTTGGTTTGACATGCATGCAAGTATGAGCAGGTAGGCTTTTGTCTACTTGTAGGTAATACAGGAGTACTGCTATCAGTCTCATAGTCACAGATAAAGAAGAAAGAAAGTCAGAGATGCATGTGGAGGTGTTTTTAATGGTGCTACAAACCAGATTGAAAATTTTCAGAATAGAACATATCTAAAAACCCAACTTATTACTACAAAATTAGTAATAATAATCCCTAGTATTAGGAAACAGAAAAATAACAGCAAGAATTAATGTTGTGGACATGTACAAACTTCAGCTACTTGAATTAAGCACTAGATCTGACCTCTCCATTGTCTCCCTGAAGAAACCCTGATGAATTAGGGTTAGGGTTTTCATGTGCTCCCATCAGCAGATGAAACTGCCAGATGATCTGAGTTTTTTTTCTCCCTGTGGAGATCCATACGACGCACAGATCCAGGATATGATCAGATCATGCTGGCAGCTTCAGCTACTTGTGGTGCACACCGTAGGAAGATGGAGTATCGACATGAGATCAATAGAACAGTAGTCATAGGAATTAAGAAAAGAAGAGAAGAGAGGCTTTTGATGGTTGTACAGAAGGAGGCTTTTACAGGAGGGGAGAGGAGGGGATGATGAGAGGAGAAATATATAGGAGAAGAAAGGAAGAGTGCTAATGTGAAGGGGGTTATAGCTTTTATCATTTAATTTGTGGAAATGGAGGTTGGCATTGACTATAAGAGGAGTTAAGAATAATTTTATGGCAGTGGTCCCAAAGAAAAGGCAATTTAATGCTAATGTCTTACCTGCAGCCTAAGATTTCCATATATTTTCCTTGATCTTTAGAGAGAGAGAGAGAGAGAGAGAGAGAGAGAGTAGGGGTCCATTTTGCATGGAGTTTTCTATGTAATGCATATAACTGTCAAGAAAAGGAGTGTATATCATCTTTAACCCAGGAAGCTCAGGAGACATACTCCTCTCTCTCTCTCTCTCTCTCTCTCTCTCTCTCTCTCTCTCTTTTGTGTTGTCTATTAGGATTTTTTTTGTATATAGAATGATGACTTTTATTGGTGAAAGGAACAGTGCTGCCCTCTGTGGCAGGCCCAGTTGGTTGCTCACTTGCAGTCATTAAAGACATCAGCCTCTAAGCGGCAAGAACTGATCTAAGAACTGTCCCCTCTCTTTAAGGAGGTAGAAAAGGAGATGTGTGAGGCTAAAAGCTTCTGCCATGCATCATTTGCATGTAATTTCCCAGGAACTGTGCATCCATGGCCGGTCTCATGTATAGAACCACAACTCTCCAATACAGTTAAAACTCCAACCCCACTGTCATAAATGATGAAAACATTCACATATAATTTGTCCTATATCTTTGTTGTTTAGTAAGCCATCCATGGATGAACTGTGAAGGTCCATTGCCAGCAGTATCAGTGATTGAAGTTGAATCAGCTTGAGGTTTAAGGGTCAAAGTCTGGCAGATAGGACAGCCGAATGAACAACCAGTTTAGAGCTGTCTTCTAAGCCATAAACTTTAATGAGTTCAGACCAGTAGGTGATCACAAGATTGTAGGTGTAACTACTGCCATCTAATGTTGAATTGGTCAGCTTCATATAAATGTGGCCATTTACATTTATAGCTGCAAATTTCTATATGAGGTTACAAGGAGATGGATGAAGTTTATAAATTAGGATATGGTGAAATCAGGTGAAGGCATATATGTTGTTGCCCCCACATGGTCGACAAAAGCAGTAAAAGAAAGGAAAAAGGAAAATCTGATAAGCAGCAATTTTCAGCTAAAAACATTTCTGTAGCTTCCTTCATAGGCTTCCTGTTAACATATGATACAGCAGGGAAAACTATGTCCCAAAAAGAAATATTTGTGAGATAGGAATGAATTGTAACTCATATATCAATCAAAGCATATTGCTTGACTGATGTGGGTGGGGTTAATCAGATTGGGGCATTGTTGTTTTTCTCCTCACAGTTTTCATCTCTGCAATCTTGCTACAACGCAAGGTTTATACTTATTGCTACATCTACCTCACAAGCCACCTTATAGATAGGTAGATAGACATCAAATCACTCTCTAGTAGCTTGGACTCTTCCATGCTTCTTGAGAAAAGCCAATTTGGCTCTATTGCGATCTGAAGAAGCACAAGCAAAAACAATTTGTTGCTATGTTAATCAGATGAAGGTCTACACCATATAGTCTGAAAAGAAAACAAGAAAAAAGAATTGACTTGGACAAAGTGATGAAGGCCTGTAAACAGAAGACTCAACGTACTGCAATATACATCTTGCATTTGCCACAAACTTCAATAGGCCTATGAAATGTTATACATCTTTTCTCAAGCAAAGAATTGGCATCTGTGTCTCAAGGATATTATGGATTATTGGTTTAGATTTTCATATTGCTCCTGTAATTTCTAGAGCTCATCGCTACACCTCGAAGAACATTTTTCTCAGGTACTGTACTAGGAACATTCTCTCGGTGATGGAGAGTAAATTTATGATCCAGTGTGATGAGATAACTTGATAAGATAATTGATTCGTTTAGAAATTGAACTACTAATCGAAAATGCTTAGGTTTAAGTTAACAATAATACATCACTCTTATAAGTCAATCTAGATCTCAATTCACTTTCGATACGAGACTAAATCGAAAGCATTAGGATAAAGATTAGGATGAGTTTCTTCCTGGTAGGTAGCACGGTAGAATCCCGACTGACGTGAGAGTTGAGAGGGAAGAGAAGGATGAGAAGATTGGCCATGTGATGCAACATGCTCTCCTTTCCATTCTTTAGTGAGTGGGGGAATCTGCCATGCTCAATAATGAACAAATGAAGCTGCCAAGCATGACCTAGCTTTGCAGCAGCTTCACTTTTTTCTATCTTAAGTCTTTTCTTTTGTTAGTCTCAATCTAATAATACAGAACTTTTTTGATTTCATGCAATCTTAAATCTTTAATCATCAAATCATGCTGACATCTTCACTGATTCACCCCTAAAGGTTTTTTTAGTCTTAATCTAATAATACAGAACTTTTTTGCTTTGATACAATCTTTAATTTTTAATCATCAAATCAGGGTGACATCTTCACTGATTTCCTTGGGCACTTTCTGAGGAAGGATCGAGTCAAACTTTATTTGGGAATGATGATGGGGATTGAGGATCAAAAGATAAATCAACAAGAATTTTCTTTTTCCTGGAATGGATAATTTGTTTGAACAGACAAGATAATATATACAAGCACATAGAGACAAAAGCGCATGCCCAACTTGGGTGGCCAAAGCATCTGAAAGGAGATTGAGGCGTGACAAAGTGAAAGAACCGCTGCCAATAGCATGCAAAGATCTCGAAACATTTCATGTTCCATCTTTAGTCAGCTGTCAAATGACAAAGGTTAGGAAGCTGCAGGCATCACACCATCTCGGTGCAATAAACGGTCCAAAAGTAAAAGCTAAGCACACGCGAGTCAAAGAACGCTTTTCGAACACCGCAACCGGCAACGAGAACAGCAAGAAAGATGAATCAAACACAGATCATGAAAGCAGCGAAGAGGATTGTAATCTGCAACACACCACAGTCAACTGAAGAAAGCAGGAGATGTAAAGCAAACCACATGAAAGAACGGAGAACACACATTGACTCGAAAGGAGTGACAGGTAAATTACACCGAGCAACACTTGCACTGACTCAGAAGCAGTGACACATACTGCAGCAAGAGGCTGTCAAATAGATGCTACTGACTTCAATGTGTGTCATCCACAAAATGAATGAACAATGGGTGCTAAATGACACTCACGAAAATAATCAATGACTATAAATAATGTTAAATTAAGCAATGTGTGTCAATCCCCTTGTCGAAGCCCTTTCCCACCTATATTACCAAAAGCTAGTCATGGTGCCACCGGAATAATTTATGCTCGTCCTATACAATTTTACAGGCATTGCTTATCATGTATTTATACCAAGACAGGTTAATCACGATCAACTGCATGGGATAAAAGAAGCCGCCCTGCTCGCAATGCTTTGCTTGGTCGTCAGCTCAATCATCATTCCACCCGTTAGCTATCGGAGCTTTTAATGCGATGATGAATAATGCTTTTCTCTATCACTTTCAGGCCAGCCTGTGGTTACTCGAATTCACTCGGAATGCACCACCGAGTTAAGAAAACCATGCCCTGAAGGAGAGGACACAGGCTATATCAAACATTTGCAGATCGATCCAGCAATGTCATCCTTGCCTTAAGAAGCTCTCAGGCTATCCTCCAGAAGGATCCATGAGAGCAAGTGCCCGCTTGAGTCACCGCTCAACAACTGCTTCAGATCGCTCGTAAGATGGAGTGTTGTAACAGGATGCTTGTGGGATTTGAGCACTCTGTGCATGATCAACTTGTACTCCGGTAACCTCCCACTTAAATCCAGCCTTCCCACTTCATCGGTCAGTGACTCACTCCTTCCATTGGCCTCATCTGTGGAACAGTGCACCATGTTCCACACCTCAGTGCTCCGCTCCGGTGGCCCGTTACGTACCAGTTTGTCTTGCCAATCAGAGTGCATCGGACTCATCACTGACAAGATAAGGTCAGAAGGGAGTTGCGAGGTGTTCACCACCGCAAGGCAGTCCCCTTTGATGCTCCAAACTGTAAGCATAATTCCTGCGCCCATCACAACTATCCCTGTGAGTTCATTCACATGGACAGCAGAGACTGGTGCCAGGAATAAAGGAAGCTGCTTGACAAAGACCAGGTTAGTTAAATCCCACAGAATTACACTACAGTCTTCAGATCCCATCACGATAAGTGAGTAAGCCTGGCTGACATGGAGGCACATTATCTTGCCAGTATGGGCACAGAGGGCCCTCATCAAACTCAGGCGGTTGTTTTTGTCAAATCTCCAAACTGCAACAACGCCATCATCAGCACCAGTCACAAGAAACTGTGACTGACTCCAATGCATTGAATCTGGTTTCCACCATGAAGATTCTCATGAGTCGAAAGAAGCTTATCCTGGTCATAGCTCATTATTCTCAAACTTCTATCGGGGAAACCCCAAGAGAAATATTTGTTATATGTCAATGGTTTGAGCAGGCTATTTTCCTTAGCAATGAAAATCTTTTCAGTGAAAGTCACAATCTGAGAGATAGAAGAAGAAGACTGACGGACTTGCTGGGGCATGAGATTGGTGCTGTAACAAAGAGGGTGAGGGGGAATTTTCCTGTCAGTTCGTCGCTTAATGTGGGGTTTCAGGAATAATTGCTTAGGTGTCTGCCCAAAATGATTTATCTGAGCCAGTATTGAGGCTTTCATGGTAGGGTCTGAAACTGAATCTATGTCAACATTTCCTTCATATGTGTAGTGATAGAAAACATTAATAGCTTCTTCAGCTGCCTGTGAAAATTTATGATAAAAACAACTATAAGAACTCATCAGATCTGGCATAAGTCCAGAGTGAAACAGAAAAAAAACTCAATACTGATCATAAACTTCATATTAGTCTTCCATACTGTAAATCAGATTAAGAAAAAGCCACCATTATTTTCTACTATATTTTCATGGGCACTGAAATATTCCTGAAGATGATGCATCTAAAGCTCATGCACTTTGAAAATCATTGCTACAGTTTATTTCAAGTATTTTCTACTATGCTACTGTTGAAGGTTACACAGAATGGCAGGGTCTGCAACCTCATTAAGACTTTACAACAGATTGTGAAGTCTTATTCACATACTGGAACCCTCAAAGGTATACACTTTTCAGCTTCCATGGACATATTCACCAAGAAATTATTTTTTTATGCAAATTTAATAGTTTGTTTCACTGTATAAAGTAATGTCGAATTCAATTTAATTTAAATTTAAATAAACAAAATCGGCGGTGTCCTCCAATAGGAACTTGAGAATGGGGATTCAATGCTCATTTAGAGTTATTCAAGTTTTCAAGTAAGAAGATTTTAGGATTTTTCTGTATTGCTAAATGTTTGGTATTCATAACCATGGTTTCAAATACTGGCCAGACCAATCCAGTATTTGTCAGCCTAACCAAGAACTGCTAATGAATTGTATAGCTTGGTAGCGGTTGGTGTTTTTCTTTTTTGTTATCTCTTCAGCAATACCAAGCTGTACAAGTCTGTACACTGACCAGTATACCAGTCTGACAAGTTGTCAAAACATACCCAATAGTCAAAAGTTGCGTTCTCTAAATGTTGACAATAAAATCAGGTGACAAAAACTTCCATCAAAAAGAATGGAAATGCTATATGGGTCATAATCCAACATAGCTAAACTAACAAAGAAGGGACAGCAATTCTAAATAACTGAAAAATATAGGATAAGCGATATGGAATGGGTAAAACAGTGAGTTCATGCTTAATAAAAGTCAGTCGTCTTCTTGGTAAAGGAAAAGGCATACATCACCTGAAACATTTGCCTTGAGCAAGAAATTTTTTGTCGCATCTGGTGACAGGGTACATGGCATGCATGATTTCAAACCATATTTTCCTCCACATGAAGTAAGAAAATTTTTCTTTAAGCAAATATAATTTTTGCATGGATAACAAATTGATAGGTTGGTTGGAGATCATACAAAATTTAAGATCATGATCTATGAAGTGCTAATAAAAATGTTGAGTTTAGAGCTCACCTTCCCCCTCTGCTTATATCCAAAGATGAGGTCTATCCAGCAATGCAGATTTTCAGAAACATAATCTGCTTCCAAAGCTTCCCGGTGCTTCCTTATGAACTCTCTAGCACTGCCTTTGGCCCAAGGGGGCAGAACTACGTCACCAACCTGAGAAAGAACTTCTTCTGATTCTCAATGCACTAAATGTAAACAATGATATCCAACAAAATCAAGGAGAACCCGTATGCATATTTATGTTGCATTTGCAAAAGCAAAATCAAAATTTAGCTCTTAATATACCTTTTCACCTGATTGTTTTATGCCCAAATCTAGATTAAACCGATTCTCTAGAAACTCAGGTATGTAAAGGAATTCGGGGATCATTTCCTTTACATCTGATGTGTTACTCTTTCCAGCTGCACTTAACCATGTATCTTTTACACTATTAAACAAACGATCTGCATGGTCAAACTGGCCCCCCTGTAATTTCTGATTTTCAGTACTGAATGGTGGCAGCCTTACGAGATAGAAAAGAACAATCCCGGCACTAGAATAGTGAAATCCATAGTGAAATTTTGGGACATCAGGGTCATCCCAGGTTTCATATCTGAGAAGGCACAAATATGGAAATAAGACATCCATAATATGAATTTTCAAACATGTGCACTAAAGCAGAGAAACTAAATTTAGTGGAAAATCGGACTAACCATTTCCTGAATTCATCCTCTCGCTCTGCTGTTTGGGATCCCATTGGTTTATCAAATTTACGGAAACTTTGAGGACTTTTCAGATCCAGAGTTTCACTCTCATAGTCTGCAAGAACCCAGGGAAATACTGGATATTGAGTAAGATCACTATAGCCACGTCCAGCAAGAGTGTTCAGGAGCATGAGGTATTGAAAGTTGCTAATTTCTCCATTTTGCCATCTCTTTAAGAAGGACTTAGCCATGACCTTAAAAATATGGCTTCCTTCATTGCCTTCTTGTTTTGATGACCCAGATATTGTTGTGTCCAACCTGTCAATTTGTTCTCTCAGGGCCATATGGAATTAGAATGTTGAATTACACAACTATAATCATGATGTGCAAGAGAGACAAAACAGCATATGTAGAAACAAAAAACCACCATCCCGGACCTCCAGATGCATCATAGTGACATAGAAGTAAGAACTTAAAACCCAGAATCACATTAACTCTACAATATGAAACAGTGATTCAGGTAATTATAACTAGGGATCACCTAAATGGGTATAGTTTAAACTTCAAAGAATTATCAAAACACAAATAGATGAAAGCCACATGTCAAATGGCGTCAACTTTGCTTGATAACTTATTGTTCGACTGCAAATATTGTACCACCTGGGAGATGTTCCCTTTAAGTCATTTCTCATCATTCAAAAACTAAAAAGAAGATACTATCTATACTTTTGTCTCATAACATCTCATTTATTTCTCATAATACACAAGGATTCAGGTCAACAAGGGCACATGTTTTCAATAGAATTAGTTCCTAATTACAAAAAAACAAAGTCACCAAAGAAGACTCTGATTAAAAAAAAAAGGCAGGTACCAATTGCATATTTATGCACAAAACTTCATTAAATACATCACAATAATAAGAGGATCTGGTTGCTGATAAACTGCATAATTAGCTTGTAATTCAGTTTTTTTTAGAAAAATTAAACCTAGTATACTTTTCAAATTGGATGTATTGAAATAGGCTGTCATCTTCTGCCACATCCCAGATTTATAAAAAATAAACCATTATTTCAATATTCATAATTTAAGAAGACTTTTTTTTATTTTTTGAATTCAAATCCTTGTCTTTACAATAATAAATATTTTTTAACTAAAAGAAGATCACATTTTCTTGGTAAGGCCACAAGTGACAAAAAAGTTTCTTCCACCCAAATATCAGATCTACTACAAAGTAGTAGGCTACCCTGAAAATAAATATAAAAGAAAAATACATCAATAACCACACATGCTAGTAGGAACATTTGAAAAATTATAAAAATAATTATAATATTCATGAAATATATATAAATGTTAACAACTTAATACGAAATAATAACATATTAATTCATTATGAAACTCATATATCTGAAAAATAATGATAATTCTTATCCAGTAAACAAAATCATGCATTAGTCATATACAACACATCTCGATGATATATATAACAATCAAATAACAAAAGTATATATCACACCTAATAGTACACTCCCAATAATGGATAAAAATACATACTCTATGGGATGGATTCCTCTTAACAACGGATAGAGAGAACCCATATCGCACTCCCAATAGCGAATGAAATGATATCTCTTACTCGCCCAAGTGGGAACACATTCCTCCCAATACCGAATGGAGGAACCATCTAATCGTCATGTCCGACGACTAGCTAATCCCCGAAAGAAATCACCCTATTTGCCCTTAACGGGGATCCATAAACAATCATGATCATTTATTTACATACATACATTCATTCATGCATGTATCTAAGAAATAGTATGATAAATATTATAGAGACAATGCTTGATGAATGATCTATTAGACTATGTCCATTGGTGGAACCACACTGTATGGGCCCTTAGCTCCTTTCACAGGCTGTACTTCCAATGTGAACCACTAGTATAGTTACATATTCTACATGGTAACAATCACATCAATATCATAAACTTAATCTAAAAGAAACTGTAGAAAACCAATAATCATTTCTAAATGACACATTCAAATAAAATTTTTAAGTTCATCAAATTATAAATGCATGAGACATCAATCTCTTAATAGCCTTCAATCAACTAGAACCCTAATAAAAATAGCCTAATTGACTGAAACCAAACTAAATCCAATTAGGACCTAATGGAACCAATCTTAAATCCTTATAAAACTGATCTAGAATCACCCTAAACTGATCTAATTTAGATTTAATTGATTTCAATTAGGTCAAGTAGGTTTGAACTAGTCAAGTTGTTTTGAAATCACGTTAAATCGGCTTGAACCGATCAAACCTGTCTGATTCAGTCAATTAACAAGCTCAAATCAATAAGAGACGAAGAAATTAGACGATGTCACATAGTGCTAACCCAGACCAAACTGACCCACCTGAGTCTTAATGGTCACATGTGCCGCATATACGTTGAGGTACTAAGTTGGGTTGAGGTAAAATGGTTGAATAGAGATACAAACTTAGTCCTAGGTACTATTAAGTTGGGTTGAGGTTCAATGGTTGAATAGAGAAATATATATAATGTCAGTCACATAGCTAGGTGGACCTAAGCTTAGTGGTCTGGGTTGAGCCTCACCACTGAACTGGGTCACGCTTGACTCGCAGGCTGGGTCGTGCCTAACCACATTGGTTGGGTCATGCTTGACCACATGGGTTGGGTCATGCCTGGCAACTTGAGTTGCACTGTGCTAAGCCACATGAGCTGGGTCGTACTTGGCCATATGGGTTGCATCATACCTAGCCACATGGTTGGGTCGTACTTGGCTACATAGGTTGGGTCATACCTAACCACATGGGTTGGATCATAACCTGGCTACATAGGTTGGGTCATACCTAACTACATGGGTTGGATCATACCTGACTACATAGGTTGGGTCATGCCTAGTCACATGGACTGAGCTGTACCTAGCCACATGGGCCGGGTCATACTTGGTCACATGAGCTAGGTTGTACTTAAGCATAGGCTGGGTCATGCTTGACCACACGAGTTAGACCATTCCTAACCACATAGGCTGGGTTATGCCTAACCATATGTGCTAGGTTATACTTGGCTACATGGGCTAGTCTAATCAATCAATTTAACTCAGGTCAGACCCCCAATTTGACCCCTCTTATTAAATTAGATTTTAATATTTTTAATTATTAAAAATAACTTAAATCCATGAATTAAATAATTTAGATTCATGGTCTTAAATTTAAAATTAATTAAATCATAAAAATTCACACATAATTCTTGTAACATAGATATATTTAATTAAATGAATTAGAGCTATTTGTTAATTCAAAAATAAAAAATAATAATAAATCAATCTTAAATTTATTTAAGCTTAAGAGACACAATGTAAGTCAAATAGTCATTCTAAAATAAAAAATCAATTATTATTTATTAATCATAAAATTTTGAAATTAAAACAGTATTATGCATCATAAAATTCTAGCAATCCTAATATCAATGAATTCAAAACATAAATCAAAACTGATTGGAAAAGAATAGAAGATCCAACCTCTCCTTAGAGATCCTCTCCTCAATCCTCACATCATCGGCTCTGTGAGGAATGAGTGAGGAGCCCTTTTATATAGAAGAATATGAGGTCTCCCAAAAGATAAGTAATAATTTAATTTTTATTTTTAATTTATTTTTATTTTACTTTCACACATAAAGATAGAATTATAATATTTATTTCTTATGGTTTACACACAAAAATAGAATTTAAACTATTTACTTTCTAAAATTCTCATCACTCATTAGGAAATACATCAATTAATAATTTAATTAATTAATAAAATTTTTAACTTATCCATATAATTAAGGAAATCAATTTTAATCATTTCCTTAACCATACTATACAAACAAGAAAGTTAATAATTTAAATAAAATATATTATTTATGGTAATTAATTTATGTTAAGAAAAATGATCGATGATTACATCTTTTCACTTAAAATCATTACTTACAGGTTGAGAGTATTTATGATATTCGTAATATTCTATATCTCCTACGACACCACCATAATTGTCTATTATTTTTACTAGATTTTAAAAACAATTAAGGCCATTAATGTTGTTCTAGAAAGAAATCAAGAGAAAAAAATCTATATAGAAGAACTACAGTGACTCTTCAAGCTCAGAATTATGCTTCAAAGTTCAAATGGAAGGGATCTAGTAGTGAGTCTGAAAGAAAGAAAATGTGGGAGGGAGGGTTTCCTTTGTATACAGTTATTTATGCTTGATTTTTTCTTCATTTTTCATAAAGCAAGGACTGGTCTACAAGTCAAAACACTAACAGCTAAAAATGGAACTTGATTTTTATTTAATTTTTGGGTAAAAATATAACAGCTCTTATAATGAGAAGCATTACAACTCCTAAAGAAATCTGATGAAGTTTCAGAAAACCCTCCTTTCCACTAAATATGCTACAAATAAGAAAGATATGGAATTAAAAGAAAAGATTAAAAGAGTAACTAACTTCTTCATATTTCAAAATTCACATTTGAAATGAAAAAAAGAGCAATCAATTATACAAAGCACCAATCAATGTGGAGTCTTGGAATGGTTAATGTAAATAGCCTTCACCCTACAAACAAGGAGGCGATTTCCATGGCCAAAACCTTGGTCATTTATATTGCAATGAAGCAAGCTGCAGAAGACTCACCCTCTTGAATACATCTGAAGTAAAGATGCATATGCTAAGTGCTTTCTATTAGCATTCACATCTGAATTCACAATATGGAATTATTGAGTGGTGCAGATCATGACAAACTTGAGAACCACAGTAAGACAAATAAAGCAGAACAGGGAAAAGAGAAAGGTAAAAGCAAATGAAATGAACATACATGGAATTCCATGGAAGATTCATAGCAATCAAGTTTTTGAAGACTTCGTCTCTCTCCTTCTTGTGGAAAATCAGAAGATCGTTACATCCATCCATGCTAAATATCTCAATAGCAACAGGGCGAAGCTAGTAATCACATTTCAAGAGTTCATAAATACTATCAAGCTTCCACATACGCCATGGATGTGGCAGGTTACTACTGCTACAAACCTTCTCCTTTCCCCAAGCACCTCCATTATATGCCCATGCTCTTCCACCAGCAAATGCCTTTGCTGGTGTGCTCCATGTTGATGAGGATTTTAGCTGGAACTCGCTGTTACTTGAAATATCCATTTTCACACCTAAAGCTTGATCAATCACAGATAGTTCATCCTCACATAATTTTTCACATATGCAGCCAGAGTCATCAATATAGAAGTTTTTGATAACATATAAGCAGAGCTCACCTAAAAGAAATATACCATCATGCTTATCAAGACCCACAACACGTTCACTATTATACCTGAACCTTATCTTTTCTGAAGGTTCAAGGTAAGGCCTGATAAGATATTCACCATTATCAAGCAGTTCCTTCTCTTGCTTATCCACTGAAGCTCTCATATTATCAACCTCAAAAGACAACTGCCTTGGAGAGCCCAATTCAGATTTTGTGCCCTCTGCTATCTGAACAGAGAAGGAACTTGACCTGATGCCAAACTCCATGGCAAAGTGAACACTTGGTTCATGCATACTACCATGACCATTATCATTCCACCCAATCTGAGCAGATGATAAGCTTTCGATTTTAGAACTTTCTTCTTTAAATAAGGTCTCTTCATGGTCACCACCATCATAGCCCTTTTCCTGAGCATCATTTGATGATAAATTAAAACACGAATCTGATTCGGATCCAGATGTATGTGCATCATTTTCATGTTTTTCTGTAACCACCTTTGGATTTTTCAGCATAAAATCTCTGGCAAGGATATTACAAATTGTATCAATTTTTAGTTTGCAACGTTCAAGCTTTTTACGCATCCGATATGGTCCTTCAATTGGACAGAGCTTCCATTCAGGTTCTACAGAGGCATGCAGTATAGGAAAAATCCCTCTTTCATGAACAAGTTGTTGAAGCTGAGTTTGCCACTCACTTTCAGCATGAAGAACCCAACCATATTTATCCTGACGAATAGATCTTAGCTCAGTAGACATTAGATCTTGACTAGACTTGAGTGCATATCTTCACTCATATATTTGTTCCCAGTGTTTTATATCTAACTTTGTAGCTTCCTGTGCTTTCCTACTAATTTTCCCCTTACGACAACCTTCCATTCCCATTATTCTGACCCTTGGAAACTTTGCCAAGCCAGCTACATATTGCAGCCACATAATAGATGAACATTGTTCCAAGACTTTGTTGATAGTTTGCTCAGAGCTCTGAAGCCAGTAAAAAAATGAAGAAGGCCTTCCTGTTAATAACTTATCCAGACCACCATGCAAAACATCCAAAGTATGCCCTTGGTTTGGCTTCGAAACAAGTAAGTCTTCAAGTGCTGAATGACGACGCACTAATAAGTACTTGATGATGTCCACTGCCAGATTTTGAGCAGCTGATCTCTTGTCATGGAGAATAGCAATTAAATTTACACACAGACAACAAATCAGATAAGTATCAAGATTGCTATGGCAGAGTATCAGTTGCTTGTTAGCAATTAACAGCTGCAAAATCATGCATATATCAACTGATGATTCATCTTGCAGTTCTTTGAAAGGTAAGCCCTTGCCTGTCTGAGATTGAAAGCCTAAACTCAAAAGCAGGTCATCTTCACCAATGGACTTCAAGAATGAAGGTAAGAAGTAGTACATTATAATGTGATTTGCATTTTTCAAGATGGCATTGATATATGCCTCAAGTTGCTTGCCTCCCCTGGCTATGGACAATATTCCTTTTCCTGCAGGTACTGCATCTTCCACGTGACCATCTTTGTTAGCAAGTTGTAACATTGACAACACAAACTCCAAAGTTCTAATTACCCCAACTGGCTCAGGAAAAGATCCCATATATAAGTGATCAACGATCATCCAGCAAAGAGAATCTAAATTTACAGACCAACAATTCTTATCAAGCTTCTTATCATCTTCTTCATCATCATGCAAGAGGCGCCTCTCCAGAAAGTTCATCAATCTACTTAAACACAATCCCTGAAAAACTAAAGTAGACTCAACATCGACATATAGTGGAACAGACTCTAATATATTCTCTACAGACTGGGTTGCTTTCAACTGTTCTGAGACAACATCAGCAAGAACTTCAGCAATAAAATCTAATGTGGCAGCAGCTCCTGCAGAACAAGGACCACCTCCATAGCCTGAATTATCAATTTCAAGTAATAGCTTTGGGTTTATCAGAAAGAACATGCTTGTGGCAGATGATTCATGCAAAGTTCTTATATCAGGAGATGAATCAAACTCATTTAAAGAAAACGATCTCAAGGATGGAGCAGCAGTTAATTTTGCTTTTGCATCACTTTCACTACTAGTGTTGCCAATCCATGAAGTTAAAGCAGGAATGGGAGATGTACTAGGTGTTGCTGCATCTTTCAGGTTTGATCTCTCAGACAGGGCTAAAGAACAAGGCACACTCATAGAGGCAGAGCTGAGTGAATCAGTTGGCTGAATGGGAATTTGAGTTCCATTGGAATCAAGGTGCTCAATATCAGGCACATTAGAAGTAAGAGATACATGCCTAAAACTTTGTTCATCAAGACTCTCGGTCTCAGTTTCGCCACCTTCTCCACTAACAGATATTTTTGGATTTAAATTTGTTGCATCACCTCCTACTTCAGCATCACCTGAAGGATAATTAGGTGACCCTTGCATTACATCAGCATTGCCCAAAGGATAATTAGGTGAACCTTGTATATCTCCAGAGCTAATAGTTTTTTGCTCATGAGGAAAGCTTCTAGTGCTCACGGAAATTTTCACAGACTGCACATTCTCTAGAGGCTCGCTACAGAACATATTTTGAGAATCCTTTGCATCAACATCAATGTTCTTCTCCTCTGGTGCAACAGTTGTGAGATTTTTGGCCATTTTTAATGCGCAATAAGCCCTGGGTAGCAGTATATTCAGTCACAATGCAAGAAACAGTAACTCTTTAAGAAAAATATATTATACAGAAGTTAGGAAAGTGCCTAAATTTGTAATGAAATTAAACAAGGTTTATAATCTCAGTCCATCACTGATGCAGACCGGTGGCCAGACTCGTATGGTATCAGAACAATTTAATGTACTGATAACAGACAGAACAGCAAAGGAGAAGCAAAACTTAAATAAAAGATTAAAATTTCCTGATAACAGACAGTAGGCTTACTGCCTGATGTACCTATTTGTACGGTAACAGTCATATTCAACTGAACCTCCTGGCACCATAAGTGGCCCAAGCAGCAAGTGGTACCAGGTTGAGAATTGAGATAGGTTGGTTTTTTGAACCTTGGAATTAAACCCATGGATTGTCAGAAATAAATAAAAATACTACGGCATCTAGCAACAAACCTCACACAAGAAAAATATAGATCAACGCAGCTTTCAAGAAACTCTGTTCTCCTACACACAGCAGAGAATGGTGGACATGTTTTTGCCAAGTCAACCATGAACCGCAAAATTGAAGTTGCAGCAATAGGTGCTCCTGTCATCCCACTCATTAAACATGAGGCATATGTCTTGTGCAATAAAGCTTCACCCCGAAGATCTCCTGCAACATCTGTTGTTGCCTCTACAAGCTTTGCAACTAAGCTACCATTGAAATGTGACATATTACCATCTTGATTAGCAATCATTGATTGCATACTAAATCTATCATATGTAGCCTTTGCCATAGCAATCAATATTTCTAACAGGTCTAAAAATTTTAACTCGCCATAATTACCATCATTTGGCAAAAGGGAAAAGAAGTCAAGCATGCGGACCTCGGGTACTCTTGGATAGACAGCCTTACCAAATATCAAACAGAAGAGGATATAATATATTTCAGGAGAATCATGAAAACTTGGAAGAACACGTGACAACCCATGGTAGCTTCCGCTGCTCTGAAACTTAAAAGAAAATGTAGGAGAAGAAGAAAGACAAACTCCCAGAAGAGTCATGATCCATCTCATACTGGTCGGGTGTACAGCTTCATCAAGGAAAAAGGCAATCAACTTGGATGAGACAGTCTTATGCCACTGCTCAAGCAACTCTTCAGCATTAATAGTTACTTGTAAATCAATAAGCATCTCCAGTAACATGTTTCTCACGATAACATGCTTTCCCACTCGAACAATTTGATCTTGTGGAGTCAATTCAGGTGGATCAAATGTCATAAGAACAAATCTGACAACAAGTTCTAACTCAGAAGCTAAAAAACCATCCTCAAGAATGACGCCAAGCAACACTACCAGCTTTTCTAAAACAACAACTTCCACATCACCACATTGCAGAGTTACTAGTAAATGCTGAACCAGGTTAATATGATGTAAGATTGTCAGGTTATGATGTCTATACCAGTGCATGGACACCATACATTCAAGAAATCCAAGAAGAGCAATTTGAATTGGAACAGGGGCTCTAACCCACAATGTCCAGTCTAACAAGACATGCTCAACCATGTCAGCATTTGAAAGGACAATACAGTCTGAGTTAGCTTCTGACAAACCAGTATTCTCAAGTTCGGAAAAATGACTGATTGAATCCTTTTGAACAGAATATTCATCCAGATCTCCATGTGAATCAACTGAACAAATATCATCCGAAAATTTTGGCAAAGAAAGATCCTCGATACTTGCTTCTGGGGAAGTTCCAGCAGGGAAACTAGTGCCCATTTTTGCTTGAAGCCTTACTGGTTCAGTAAAGGAGGCTTCACATGCTGCTATATGAAAAAAAATGTCAAGTGAATGCATGTCAAACAGTGACATCCTGCGGTGCAGAATAAGTGCGAGCAAATGATATCCCCTCAAGGATTGCATGTCCTTAACATTCTGTGGACACTGCTGAAGTCAACATGCAAGTAATCCCAGTGCCATGTGTAGCATCTCCTTAGTTTCAGAAGCTTTAACAAGAACAAGCACAATGGGGATTCCATCAATGGAGCGTATGCTATCTCCAATCATGAATTTATTGCAGATGTAAATATCTCCAGAAAGACGACCATAGCGTGGTATACCTGTAAATTGAACAAGTGTTACTTCTCAAAAGAGATTGGGGAGAGAAAGAGAGCAAGAAAGAAAGAGAGAGAGAGATGAAAAAAGAAACATGTGTTGCTTCACATATCCCATGAGGTTACTCCCATAAATTCGTGTACTTTACATACCACCCATAGGAGAAGCAGCAGATGAGGTTGGATCAACAAGATTGAGCAAGGACAATGTTCCAGAAGCTCATAATGCTTCTGAGGATGTTCCATCAAAAGCAAAGATGGGCTTCTTGCCAGAAATCTGTAAAGAAAGATTTGTTAATCTTTCCAAATCCCAAACAATCCCACTGCAATCTGAATTAGTTGTTCCCTGTTTGCCAGAACTATCTAGTCGTTGGGAACTCGAAGCTATGGGCAACTCAGCTTCCACAGAATCTAGCATTGCTATACTACCCCCACCACATGCTTGGTTTGGGACAAACCTTAGAAGATCTGAATCTTGGAATAGTCCCCTATATCCTCGTCCAAGAATATACATGAAAAAAATATTACCTGAAGTGAGCACCTCCTCATAAAGATAACAGCAACAAAGCTTCCATGATAGATCACTGATTTTTGCACGAGAAAGTGGTGTACCAAGAGTAACCTGCAACGATTTGCCAACAGGAGACAGTGAGTAGCCAAGCTTTCCTGTGTGTATCAGCTTTCCATTGACATACAGATATGCTACACTATTTTGGAATAACCCTGCTAATGCTTTAGGCTTACTATGGACAACTGCAAGGTGATGCCACCTTCCTTCTTCCATTTCTACACCAGGAAATGATAACGAGCAAGAGTTGCTTGTTGCTAGAGTTAAGACACCATTTTCTTGGAGGAAGAGCTCTGCATATAGTACGTCCCCATCATTCATTGCACCAACAGAAAAAATACGCAAAACCTGTCCATCAGAAGCATTCCTTTTGCTAAATCCATTCCTGGACACTTGCACTGATTCTTTAATTTCACTTTTCAGTAAATTACCAAACTGAAACCAACAAACAAATGAATAACCGGCAGCTGGAGGCCAAGTTCTTTCTCCTAAAGACACCTGGATTGATGCATGACCCACTTTGCTCATGTCCATCTCAACAAACGGAGCTACAGAAACACCCTCCGATCTGATATCTTCCATTTGAATTAATTTCTCCATCATATCAACAAAAAGCTGACCTGAATTTTTCAACTTTAGTAATAGAATATGTCTCACCAGAACTCGAAGTTCAGAAGAAGACAGCCTAATAACAAAAGAATTATATGTAACTACAAGCAAACAAGTATACACAGTAGTTGGACATAACTGACTTGCAATGCAGCATTACACAAACCTGAATGCTGCTAGAACTTCCACAATTCGCAAAACATGTGTAAGTAGTAGAGATGAGCCCTCAAGGAATGGGCTTATGGTCTCCAGCAAAAGTGCAACAGATCCTAAATAATTGTAAATACAAGAAAAGCATAAATGCTGCATCCAGCATAATAGAAAACTAACAGAGACTTCATATAATATTTTTTGCCTTACCAACAGAAGTCAAATTTTCCTGATTGAATGGACCAGCACAAGCAAGCTTCTCAATAAATTTCAGAATATCCAATTGCACTTTTGGGGTAAAAAGAAACAAGGATTTTACAAGAATGCCTACTGCACTAGCATTGTATATCCGCACACCATCAAACCTAGACAAACCAAGAGCAACAGTCAAAAAAGAATTTGGCTCATCCTTTAACGTATTGGAGGAAGAAGCATTTTCTTGAAGAACAAAAGACAGTGGAAGAACAGTCTCAAGTGCAAGTTCGAACAACAACTGGACAACTTGTTTCTCACATTCCATGCACAGCAAACCAGACTCAGAAAGAAGCTCATAAAAGGTCTGGGATGACATAATTTCATGGAGTCTCAATCGGTTGACAGCATTATTGCATACCCCAGCAGTGATAGCTCGCATTAGAAAACTAAAAACTTTCATGGAAGATTGAATGTCTTTATGCTCACTGCTCTGAAATCCATGTAACATGATTAACAGTAGGGAAAAGCCTGTGGCCTCCCCGAAAACTCCCTACGTTGAATACTTTGCTCCAAGGATACGCCATATTGCACCTAATATGTCGCATTTAGCATCATTTTGAAGTTTATATTGAGATCCAGAAACATTTGTGACCATCCCACTCTTGAGAATCTCAACAAGTGCACCTAATTCTCCTGGATGAGCCTGATGGGAGAGAGAAACTTATTATCAACAAGATGAAAGAAACAATGTTATCTGGGAGTCATACTAAGCCTTTAAAATAGTAAAAAGCATTTTCCACAGTAGAGAAAAGAAACCTTTAGAGGATAACTTGCAAAGCAAATAACTCCTAGATGAATACAATAATCTACATCAAGCAGAATTAGATACTATTACTGTATTGCATACCTGAAGAGCATCTTCAATAATCATGTAAGACAACAATCGAAGAACACCAGAACGATGACTATCTGATATTAAAAAGGGAAGAATGATGCTGACCCCATTGGATGATCGGAATGATTGTTGGTTAGATTCAGATCTCCTTAACAAAGAAAAAATACAATCCCATGCTACAGCTGTAGTCCCTTCATGTTCAAATACAGAAAATTTGCCAGAACTAGAACCCCTTAGGTTGGATGAAGAAAGAATGATATCTTTGTTGTCGATATGTTTTCTGAAGCTGCTAAAATTTGATTTTGTCTCTGAACCATGGAAATCCTGTTTTATGGCCCCACTCCAGAAAAAAACTTGTTCTGTTTCAGATCATCCAGTAGAACCTCCAGAACTCCGACCTCCCTAAGTACTTTCTTAAACTTCTGATCGAAGGACAGGAGCTTAACAAAGAAAGCAAGGACAGCATGCTTCAGACTTGCAGTAACTGGTTGCTGCAAAAAGCAGCAAAGTGAAAGCAATTCTAGTTCAGGAATACAGTTTACAACAGTCACAGCATGTTCTAATATTTTGAGAATAATTTCCTGTAATGATGAAGGAATGCCTGCCATGTTAAGGATGAAGAGTGGCAAAGTTCGCAGTTGCTGACACAACTTGTAATTGTCAAGATGACATGAAAATCACCTCTGCCTGCAGTTCCACATTGTCAGCCTTCAGAAAGATATCTTGAAGCATCTGTATAGCTTCAAGATCTTTAACCTTGAAATCACCTTTCTCCTCATCACCAAGCCTATCAAAAGAAGGTGTCCAACTTCCGTGGTTTGTGCCTTTACTGAGTAGATTTTAAAGATTTTCCACCAGCAGGTTCTACATGACCTGTTTGTGCTAAATTCACAAGAACATCAAGTAGCTTTATCAATGCAGGAGAAAGATGCGGCGATGAGGCATCACTTTGACTTTCCAGCTGCCCCAAACTTTCAGCTGCATTTGGATCATCCAATTCGAATGACTCTTCATGTGACAATATTGAGCTGACTGACTGCGCAACCTGAACCTTTTGCAAGCTGGATAATTTCAGGGCAAACTGAACAAGAAACTGATAGCCATGTGCATTGTGTACGTCTCCCCTAAGCCTAATGGAACCAGACTCTGGAGATAAAGTAGAAAAAGTATTGCATTAAAAACAAATCACCTGGCTAACAATTGATGGGAGGCAACCCATTATTAGTTTAAATTAGCTCCAGCTCAGATGATAATTTGGCTTGATCTAAGCAAAATATCCAAGTACAACAATTAAAACAAGACAATGTGAATTCAAATTACCAGATCTATATGATAATTCAACACATTCAAGTAGCAATTCTACTATCCCCATGGTGTACATGGCATCGCCCTTCTCAGGACTGTCAATCTTTGACAGCCATCAAAAGGACCTTTATCTAAACACAAGACCAGATAAAGCATTAGATAAGATAACACACCAAAACCAACACTTTTTGCTGAAGACTCATAATAGGATAAGATAAACGAATAAAGAAAGTAAAAATCAAGAAAAGCTCCTATAAACTTCATATTATTTATTTCACATAATGAAACCAATAATATCATAAGCAGTAAAGAATGATAGAGATGTCTCCTGCCAGCACGATTAAAGTCAACAAGCACAACAACAAAATCCCATAATGTCTGAGCTACTACGGGAGGGATATCTAGATCTTTTCCCACATTGAGCCTTGTATTAAATAATAAATCTAGTCAAATTTCGAGTATTTAATTATCTTCTTATTGTTTCCTAGTAAAGTTTTCTTATATCTCTTTTTAACTCTCTTTACAGCACTAATTCTAATCATTTCACATCATGAATCATTGTATTCATAAATCCTCCAAATACCATCTTATAGATCACTCACTCGGGCTTACTCTCTTTCTCTCTCCTTGTCCAGATCACCATCTCCTTTCATCCTATTCCTCTGCCTCCTTTGACAATCTTCTTCCCTCTTCTCTTCTTCTTTCTCTTTGATTTGGGTCATGGTATGCACTTTCGAATGGTACCGCCCGGTACAGGTGGTACGTATCGGTCCAACGGCATACCGGTATGCTGACCGCCCGCTACCAGACGGAACGTGCTATAGTGCTACAGTAAGAGGAAGAAATACTTAAAACCGCTCGGTACGCCCTGGTGTACCGCTCAATATACGGTACCGTATCGTACCGAGCCAACCTCGAAACACCGGTATGGTACGGTATTGCATACCTTGATTTGGGTCATACCAATCCATCCCCATTCTGGCTATCAATCGACATTAGACCAAGCTTTTAAACATGTCTTATGTACCTGTCTTATATCAGATTGGTATCAGCGTATTTGCCCTACATCAAACATTTCTTTTTCTTTCTTAGTAATTTCACATCCAGCTCAACATTTTAATCTTAACTACACAAGCTAATTATACATGTTTTTTTAACTAAATAGTAGTTAGATTCATAAATCATGGTTGATTTAACAAATGTCTTATAAAATGTTCTTTAACATAAGAGGCACTCAATGATAACTGGATGGTCCACTGTTGATTCCCATCTAAATTAATAAATATGTATTGGTTTGAATGAAATTGCATTCCTTAGTCTTAAATTCTTAACCAATATTATAAAGCTTCCACCGTTTCTCAGTTTATAAAGCAATGCACATGATTAAAATTTAAACTTTTTTTATATTAATTAGTTAAATTGCTATTTAAACCATAAAGCAACAGTGATCATACACCATTGATAGCTGCATGTCCTTGAACTTTTTTATTTGAAAAGTTTCCTTTCAAAGAAGTTCACATGACTATGATTTTGCTCAATCCTACAAATAATCAGATTACATTTCTTTCTTTAAATTGTAAATGAAAACAACAAGATTAAAATTTTGGTCATATCCTTCTAACACTTAAGTTCTCTTTTTATACAGGATTTAGAAATTGACATTAGAAATGAACTGGACAAAACCATCAAGAGACTTTAATCACAATTCTGGTCACAAAAGGAATTAATATTATTTTGATATATCTATTCAAGAAAATCAAACTAAGAAGCAAGGTATGCAATATCGAACCGTGCCGGAGTTTCAACGTTCGCTCGGTACTGTACGATATTGTATACCATTCAGTATACCGTTCGGCATATATATATATAATTCGGTGACGTCACCTCTCTCTTCTCTCAGGCGGGACAACGTCACCTCGTTTATATATATATATAAATTAATAAATATATATTTATATATAAAAGATTATATATTTATATATTTTTTTTTTATAAAAGGCGACGTCGCCTTTTCCTTCTCCCACGCGAGGCGACATCACCTCATTTATATATATATATATATATATATATATATATACAAACACAAGGTATGCAATTTCAAATAATACTGTCCGGTACGAACGGAACGATATATACATATATATATATATATATACATACATATATATATATATATACATACATACATATATATATATTTATTTATTTATTTATTTATTTGTTTATTTATTTATTTATAAAAGGCGACATCGCGTCGCCTTTTTCGACGACATCGCCTCGCCTTTTTCGACGACGTCGCCTTTTATAAGAATATATATATATATATATATATATATATATATATATATATATAAACTCGGCGACGTCGCCTTTTATAAAAATATTTTATATATAAATATTTATAAATATATATATTTATTTATTTATAAATATTTTTATATAAAATATTTTTATAAAAGGCGACGTCGCCTTTTCCTTCTCCCACGCGGGGCGATGTCGCCAAGTTTATATATATATATATATATATATATATATATATATATATATAAACTCGGCAACGTCGCCCCTCGTGGGAGAAGGAAAAGGCGACATCGCCGAGGCGATGCGACGTCGCCTTTTATAAAAATATATATATAAATATATATAATATTTTTATATATAAATATAAATATATATATATATATTTATTAATTTATATATATATATATATATATAAACGAGCCGACGTTCGCTCGGCATACAATATCGTACTATACCGAGCGAACGTCGAAACTCCGGTACGGTACGATATTGCATACCTTGTGTATATATATATATATTTATTTATTTATTTATTTATATATAAAATATTTATATATAAAATATTTTTATAAAAGGCGACATTGAGTCACCTTGGCAACGTCGCCTTTTCCTTCTCCCACGAGGGGCGACGTCACCGAGTTTATATATATATATATATATATATATAAGATTATATATATAAGATTATATATATAAGATTATATATATTTATATATAAATATTCTTATAAAAGGTGACATCGCGTCGCATCGCCTCGGCGACGTCGTCGATAAAGGCGACGCAACGTCGCCTTTTATAAAAATATTTATATATAAATATTTATATATATATTAATAATATATATATATATATATATAGTTCGTTCCGTCCGGTAAAGGACGATCCGTGTACCGGTCAGTTGACGGACCAGTATGTACCGCCCGTACTAGACGGTATTATTCGAAATTGCATATCTTGCTAAGAAGTCTATGCAAAACTAAAGAGCTAATGAGAAAACGAGTGGACCAATTTTTGTTTCACTAATCATCCTATTTAATCCATTGGCTGATCTTTTAAGAAAAATATATAAGATAATGTTGATAATCTCACTTTAACTTTAATTTTCAAAATTTTGTTCTTATTTAGATATTAGAAATAATTATTACAAAATTCAAGACACAACTTCATTTTTTAGACCAAAATCCTCAGATTTTACCTTTTTCACACTTTAGAATGCATTTATCTATTTGCTTATCATTACAAAACTGATAATTCCCTTGATTATTTTAATGTTTTGAAAAAATCTAAAAACTACCAATTGTTTAACTCTATCTTAAATTTTCAGGATTCGATTCTACTTGTGCTTACTATTTTCTCTCAGTGAGACTAACATACACCATTGCAATGATTTGGCATGAAAAATTAATGAGGAAGAATAATTAGGTAAACAATATACCAAATGATGCTTGTGTATGTACTTTGCTGTGCTTCCATTTGTTGAATCTCGGATTTTGATTATATAATCAATTGGTGGGTTAATTGATCTAATCCATATTATTGAGTTAAGTGTGCAGGATTAACTACGATAACCAGAAAACATAAAGCAAGGATACCGGAGTCGAGCTCGATGGACGTTTAAGAGACCGAAGAATCACCGGAGATGCTGCCGGAACCAACCGAGAAGAAATCGGGAACGTGTCGGAAGTTCGCCGAAGAAATCGTCGGAGGCTCGCGGAGATCACCGAGAAGGCTCGGCTACTCGTTAAAGTCATCACAAAGATTGGGAGCTTGCAGGGAGTCCGTCGGAAGAAGTTCGTTGGAAAGTTTGTCGGAAAGCTCGCCGGAACAAGACTCGACGTTCGCGGTTAAAAAAAACTTGCTTAGGATGTTTTTTTTGTGTTATGTAGTTCACCTGTAATTAGGATTAGGATTAAGAGATAATCCTATATCCTGGTTAGGGGCCAATTGGGCCCAAAGTCAGATTTGGTTTGGGCTAAAATTAAGCCAAACCAATGAATCGGAGAGCCAGGCGGTGGCACCGCCTGGCTGGGCGGTGACACCTCCTTGGCTGGGCGGTTGCACCGTCCAGCACCCGAGCGCTGGGCGGTGGCACCGCTTGGCTGGGCGGTGGCACCTCCAGCACCGGGAACCCTAAGAGAATTCAAATTTTGGAGCCCAAATTTGAATCCTCTTGAGGCCTATAAATACCCCTCAAATCTCAGCTGAGATAACAACTTTTGAGAAGCATTTTGATTGAGAGAAAAGTCTTAGAAAGTCTTAGCAAGTCTTGTTTTCAATTTGCTAGAGAGTTCTCCTCCTTCTTTCTTATTGAAAATTTGTAAGAGGTTGAACTGCTTGTAAAAGGTTGTAAGAGGGGTGTTTACCCTTCCATTTCAAGAGATTTGCTAGTGGAAGGTGGGAGCCTCATCGAAGAGGGGCATCGCAAGTGGAGTAGGTCATTTGACCGAACCACTCTAAAAATCGGCGTAATCTCTGGTTTGCATTTTATTATTGTCATTTACATTACTGCAAATCTTCTTACTGCTTTAGTTCCTTATTACCCTTGCTGCGCAACTTTAAGAATACGCTTTCAAGTTAAACTTTTCAAGTTCCGTTCTTTTCGTACGAAAGATCTTTGTTAAAATCGAAGTTTTAATCCGCTGCACTAATTCACCCCCCCCTCTTAGTGCCGCTCCGATCCTAACAAGTGGTATCAGAGCGAGGTTATCTCTCATATTTGGTTTAATACCCAAGAGAGATGGCTTACTCCGGCATGCAAGAGGGCCACTCTATTGCACGACCACCTTTGTTTAATGGGTCGGATTACACATATTGGAAGACTCGCATGAGGATCTTCCTCATTTTTATGGACTTTGAGCTTTGGTCTATTGTTGAGAATGGATTTCAAAAATCTTCTCTTCCGATGAGCGAATGGAATGAATCGGAGAAGAAGGTTTTTGCTTTAAATGCAAAGGCTATGAATGCCTTGTTTTGTGCATTAGACAAAAACGAATTTAATCGTGTTTCAATGTGTGATTCGGCTTTTGATATTTGGAGAACTCTTGAGGTCACTCATGAAGGCACTAGCCGAGTGAAAGAGTCCAAAATCAATATCCTTGTGCACTCTTACGAACTTTTCCGAATAAAACCAAGTGAGTCCATCGGAGACATGTACACCCGGTTTACGGATGTCATCAATGGACTCAAAGCTCTTGGTAAAGATTTTACTAACTTTGAACTAGTAACTAAAATCTTAAGATCCCTCCCTAAAAGTTGGGATCCAAAAGTTACGGCCATTCAAGAGGCCAAAGACCTTAAAGCATTCCCTCTTGAAGAACTCATTGGGTCTCTAATGACCTACGAAATGACATGTCAAGCTCATGATGAGCTCGAGAACCCCCTTCCAAAGAACAGGAAGGATATGGCACTCAAATCACAAGAAGACCACTTGAAAGGAACATCAAGTGATGAGGACAGTGACAATGACATTGCACTTTTGACTCAAAAATTTAAAAAATATTTAAGAAAGAACAAATTTAAAAATAATATAAAAAATAAATTTGAACAAAAGAAGGACCAAGTGATTTGCTATGAATGCAAAAAACTGGGACACTACAAGAACGATTGTCCTCAAGCCAAAAAGAGGACATCAAAGAAGAAGGCGCTCAAGGCAACATGGGATGATTCAAGCGCATCCGAAGAAGAGGAGTCCAACACCGAGCAAGTTGCTCATTACGCGCTAATGGCTTTAGGAGAAGAGGTATGTGATTTATTTAATGAAGATTTATCTTTTGAAGAACTCTCTATCGCTTTTCATGAATTATTTGATGAATGTAGAACTGTTAGCAAGAAGTTAAGTATCTTAAAGAAAGAGCATGTTTTGCTACAAGATAAGTTTGATAGTCTTCAAACTCCTCCATGTTCTAAGTGTGAGCATTTAGAAGCAATAAAAAATGAAAATTTTCTTCTTAAGGAAAGTTTAAGGTTTGTAGCAAAGGATTAGATATGATCCTTGCACACAAGGGTCACATCGCAAATAGAAATGGAATTGGATTTGTAAAAGGATTACATCAAAATCCTACCACTTTCATAAAAGGACCTATATTACATGTTTCCTCTTATATGAAATGCAACTTCTGTTGCAAATCCGGACATATTGCCTGCAAATGTCCATTTAGGAAAATTAGTTCACAAAAATTAATATGGGTTCCTAAAGGAACTATAAAGGATTCAAAAATAAATAACAAGGTTAGTGGATCAATTTTTGAGGCACCCAAAATCAAATGGGTACCTAAAAATCATCCTCTTTTGTAGACAAACCCACAAGCTAGGAGCAAGAGATGGTATCTCGATAGTGGATGCTCAAGACATATGACTGGAGATCCATCTCATTTCTCTATGCTCACTAGCAAAGAAGAAAGGTACGTCACCTTCGGAGACAACAACAAAGGCAAAATCATTGGCAAGGGAACTATTGGTAACAAATTTAGTTTTTCCATTGATGATGTTTTACTAGTTGATGGATTAAAACATAATCTCTTGAGTATTAGTCAACTATGCGATAAAGGTTATATTGTTAGATTTGAATCAAATATGTGCATTATTGAAAAACCAAATCATAACATGACTATGATTGCTTTAAAACAAAATAATGTCTATACCATCAATCTTGATGAACTAAGTAATGAAATGTGTTTCTCCGCCGTAAATGATGATGCTTGGCTTTGGCATAGGAGATTAGGTCATGCAAGCATGAAAACAATATCGAAAATCTCATCTCAAGAATTAGTACGAGGGATTCCGAATATGAAGTTTATTAAGGATAAGGTATGCGATGCATGTCAACTAGGCAAACAAATAAAAACAAGCTTCAAACCAAAAAATCAAATTAGCACCACTAGACCATTACAATTGATCCATTTGGACTTATTTGGACCAATTGATATAACAAGTCTAGGTGGAAGCAAATATGCTTTCGTGATTGTGGATGACTACTCTAGATACACTTGAACCTATTTCTTAGCTCACAAAAATATTTGGGTAAACATAGTTTACCCAAATATTTTTGGGCCGAAGCCGTAAATACGGCTTGTTACATCATGAATAGGGTCCTAATAAGACCATCTCTATCAAAAACTCCCTATGAATTATAGAATAACAAAAAACCAAATATTTCTTATTTTAAAGTTTTTGGTTGTAAATGCTTCATTTTAAATGAAAAGGATGCCCTAGGTAAATTTGATGCTAAATCTGATGAAGGCATTTTTCTTGGTTACTCCTCCGTTTCTAAGGCCTTTCGTGTCTTTAACAAAAGGACCTTAGTAATAGAAGAGTCTATTCATGTAGTTTTTAATGAAATTTCTAATTCAAAGAAAAATGATTTTGATGATGATCTTGGTTTTGATAATATGAATTTAAACGAACCCCCTCCTCAAAATAGCCATTTGAATGCATCTTCTTCCGAAATTTCTTTACCCAAAGAATGGAAGTATGTAGATGCTCATCCAAAGGAACTAATTATAGGAGATACAACAAAAGGGGTTCAAACTCGTTCTTCTTTCAAGAATTTTTGTGCTAACGCCGCTTTCCTTTCTCAAATTGAACCTAAATGCATTGACGAAGCCTTAAAAGATAATTTTTGGGTCATTGCAATGCAAGGAGAATTGAACCAATTTGAAAGGAATGAGGTATGGAAGCTTGTTCCTAGACCAAGTGACCACTTAGTCATAGGTACTAAGTGGGTCTTTAGAAACAAGCAAGACGAAAATGGTATCGTGGTTAGAAACAAGGCTAGATTAGTGGTCAAAGGTTTCAACCAAGAAGAAGGTATCGATTACGAAGAAACCTTCGCTCCCGTGGCTCGATTAGAAGCCATAAGGATGCTCCTTGCCTATGCTAGTAGTAATAATTTTAAACTATTTCAAATGGATGTCAAAAGTGCTTTCTTGAATGGTTTTATTTCCGAAGAAGTATATGTCGAACAACCTCCCGGATTTGAAAATTCTCTACTTCCTAATCATGTATTCAAATTGACTAAAGCTCTCTATGGCTTGAAACAAGCTCCTAGAGCTTGGTATGAAAGGCTTAGTTCCTTTCTTATTTTAAATAATTTTACCAAAGGCAAAGGTGATACTACATTGTTTATTAAACATTTTGAAAATAATTTTCTTATTGTGCAAATTTATGTTGACGATATTATTTTTGGCTCTTCGGATGAATCACTATGTGAATCATTTGCCAAATGTATGAGTCATGAATTTGAAATGAGTTTAATGGGTGAATTAACTTTCTTTTTAGGATTACAAATCAAACAACTTAGTGATGGTATATTTCTTAACCAATCCAAATATACATTAGAATTATTAAAACGATTTAACATGGATAATTCAAAAGCAATAAACACCCCTATGAGCACTGCGACTAAGTTAGATATGGATGAAAATAGTGAAA
This sequence comes from Musa acuminata AAA Group, assembly GCF_036884655.1. NCBI lineage: Eukaryota > Viridiplantae > Streptophyta > Magnoliopsida > Zingiberales > Musaceae > Musa > Musa acuminata. Next base: position 31,549,044 of record NC_088329.1, on the reverse strand, counting down.
ATTTCGATCAAAAAACATATAAGGGAATGATAGGTAGTCTACTCTACCTCACTGCGACTAGACCAGATATTATGTTTAGTGTAGGACTTTGCGCTAGGTTTCAATCTAATCCTAAATTATCTCATCTTAAGAGTGTTAAAAGAATATTTAGGTATCTTAAAGGAACTCCAAATTTAAGATTGTGGTATCCAAAATCTGAAAAATTTGATCTAATAGCTTATGCAGACGCCGATTTTGGCGGATGCAGGATCGATAGAAAAAGTACATCCGGAACATGCCAATTTTTAGGACATGCACTTGTTTCTTGGACTTCCAAGAAACAAAATTCAGTTGCACTATCTACGGCGGAAGCCGAATACATTGCTGCAAGTGCATGTTGTGCACAAGTCATTTGGATGAAAAATACATTAGAAGACTATGGAATTCACTTTAAAAACATTCCCATAAAATGTGATAATACTAGTGCCATATGTCTTACTAAAAATCCAATTCTGCACTCTAGAACTAAGCACATCGACGTTAGGCATCATTTCATACGCGATCATGTCCTTAACAATGATGTTGTTCTAGAATTCATTGACACAAAGCATCAATTAGCAGATATATTTATAAAAGCTTTGAACGAAGATCAATTTGAATTCATTAGAAGGGAATTAGGCATGTTAAACTGTCCCTAAAATGAGCTTCACGAAAAATGACTCGTCCTTTTCCTTTCTTTTATGGATTTGATTTCTTCCTTCTTCTTCAATTCAAAATGATCCATTGAAGTATAACTTATGATCTTGAGGGAAGAAGCTAAACAAAAGGGAGGATTTTTTTTTTTTTCTTCTTTCTCCGCGGGATGCCAGCGGTGGCACCGCCAGATCCGGCGGTTGCACCGCTTGGCGCTCGGGCACCAGGCGGTGACACCGACCGGTTTGGCGGTGACACCGACCGAACGACCCCTATTAACCCGAGGGGTTAGGGCCGATGGTGACACCGCCCCCAACCCGAAAAAACACTCTCAAAACCCTCTCCCATTCCCTCTAACCCTCATTCTAACTCTTAGAAGCATTGGAGAAGGATTCTTGGTGGTCCAAGCTTTCCATCTCTCAACATAATCTCCATAAGGTAACATTTGAAATCCCTCTTTTTGGTATTCCATTTCCTCTTTTCTTTCCTCTTTTCCTTGCTTATTTTTCACAATTTCATCATCATCTTGTTTAGATTATGGCTCCTAAGAGATCAAAAGGAAAAAGGATTGAAGGAGATTCATTTAACCATGATCTTTTTAGATCAAAAGAGGTAGCCCTTAGCTTTCCAAAATTTGAAACACGATGTGTCCATAAGGGAAAATACGTTGATTTGGATGAACTAGAGGACTTAGAACCCATTAGGTGGTTTGCACACCTAGAAGCTCTACCTCTACTATAAATAGATGAACCAATCTATCCGCGATTAGTTAGATTGTTCTATGCCAACCTATATGAGGACAACGATAGCCTAAGCACTTACTGTTAGGATCGGAGCGGCACTAAGAGGGGGGGGTGAATTAGTGCAGCGGATTAAAACTTCGATTTTAATCAAAATCTTTCGTACGTTAAGAACGAAACTTGAGAAATTTAACTTGAAGGCGTATTCTTAAAGTTGCGCAGCAAGAGTAATACAAACTAAAGCAGTAAGAAGATTTGCAGTAATGTAAATGACAATAATAAAAAGCAAACCAGAGATTACGCCGATTTTTAGAGTGGTTCGGTCAAATGACCTACTCCACTTGCGAGGCCCCTCTTCGATGAGGCTCCCACCTTCCACTAGCAAGTCTCTTGAAATGGAAGGGTAAACACCCCTCTTACAACCTTTTACAAGCAGCTCAACCTCTTACAAATTTTCAATAAAAAAGAAGGAGGAGAACTCTCTAGCAAATTGAAAACAAGACTTGCTAAGATTTTCTAAGACTTTTCTCTCAATCAAAATGCTTCTCAAAAGTTGTAACCTCAGCTGAGATTTGAGGGGTATTTATAGGCCTCAAGAGGATTCAAATTTTGGGCTCCAAAATTTGAATTCTCTTAGGGTTCCCGGTGCTGGCGGTTCCACCGCCCAGCCAGGCGGTGCCACCGCCCAGCGCTCGGGTGCTGGACGGTGCAACCGCCCAGCCAAGGAGGTGTCACCGCCCAGCACTCGGGTGCTGGGCGGTGCCACCGCCCAGTTAGGCGGTGCCACCGCCTACAGTGTTTTCAGCCCGACTACAGTGTTTTCAGCCACTAGTTGGGCTTCAATCTTGGCCTAAACTAGTCCGAACTCGGGCCCAATTGGCCCCTAACCAGGATATAGGATTATCTTCTTAATCCTAATCCTAATTACAAGTGAACTACATAACAAAACACATCCTAAGCAATTTTATCAACCGCGAACGTCAAGTCTTGTTCCGGCGAGCTTTCCGACGAACTTCTTCCGACGGGGTCCAAGCACGCTCCTGAACTTGTGATGACTTTAATGAGTAGCCGAGACTTCTCGGTGATCTCTGCGAACCTCCGACGATCTCTTCGGCGAACTTCCAATAGGTTCCCAATTTCTTCTCGGTTGGTTCCATCGGCATCTCCGACGATTCTTCGGACTCTTAAAAGTTCATCGAACTTGACTCCGGTATTCTTGCTTTGTGTTTTCTGGTTATCGTAGTTAATCCTGCATACTTAACTCAATAATATGGATTAGATCAAATAACTCATCAATTGATTTTATCATCAAAATCCGAGATTCAACAATCTCCCCCTTTTTGATGATGACAATCAATTGATGACGGAGTTAAACGTAACTCCCCCTATCTATATGCCATATTATGAGAAGATAAAACACTTGAATTTCATCCATTGAATTCAAGTATAAATCGATAAGCTCTAACCGTAGAACTTATCGTTATTCTTATTAAGCATAATGTAAATGCGAAACTTTGATGAAAATCTTTTTCAAGTCGAAAGATAAGAGACAAATTTTACTATGACAAGAGATAAAGATTTTCAACTTGAATTGCATGATTATACATTTTAGACATGCATTCAATATGATCAATCAATCTTAAGATATTTTCAAGGATTTTGCAATTCATATTTTGGCATGCTATTAAGAATGATACAAGTCATCACTTTTCTCCCCCTTTGTCATCAACAAAAAGGGGAATGAGACTTGAAGCACATATTTTGTCATACAACGATTTTATCATTGAAAAATTAAGTATGCAAAAATATTTACGCAGAGTTCATTTTAGAGGAAAATTCAGCATGCATTCATATTATTTAATCTCTTCTTTCTATAAATAACAGAAATTGTAGATGTACAAGAGAGAGATTGGGATAAAAATTCAAGTAGTAATCTCACGAAGTCAAGATCATAATTCGAATACAAACTCATTTAAATCGTTAAATACATTAGAATCTCAATATTGCTTTTCAATTATCATATAAGGCATTTAAAGGATTTTGAAACATAGGAGAATGATTAATTTAAGCATACAATGTTTCAATCAAATTCAAGTCATGAATGCCAATACTTTCATATTTATCAATTCATGAATGCCAAAAGATATTATTTGTGATTCCAATTTTGCAAGATCAAGGTTATGATTTAGATAAAACTTATTTAAATCAAATTTCTAACTTGCAATTCATAATCAAGTCATCAAAATCGATTTCGAGATTTCACATGTCATATGGAATTTGAAGGAGAAGGATTAGATTCACCGAGAGATGGAAAGAAGATGAAAAACTTTATGGAAAATCCAATCAAACAAGTTTATTGTTTAGGGACAATTTAACATACCTAATTCCCTTCTAATGAATTCAAATTGGTCTTCATTCAAGGCTTTTGTGAATATATCTGCTAATTGATGCTTTGTGTCAATGAATTCTAGAACAACATCATTGTTAAGGACATGATCGCGTATGAAATGATGCCTAACATCGATGTGCTTAGTTCTAGAATGCTGAATTGGATTTTTAGTAAGACATATGGCACTAGTATTATCACATTTTATGGGAATATTTTTAAAGTGAATTCCATAGTCTTCTAATGTGTTTTTCATCCAAACAACTTGTGCACAGCATGCACTCGCAGCAATGTATTCGGCTTCCGCCGTAGATAGTGCTACTGAATTTTGTTTCTTGGAAGTCCAAGAAACAAGTGCATGTCCTAAAAATTGGCATGTTCCGGATGTACTTTTTCTATCTATTCTGCATCCGCCAAAATCGGCATCCGCATAGGCTATTAAATCAAATTTTTCAGATTTTGGATACCATAATCCTAAATTTGGAGTTCCTTTAAGATACCTAAATATTCTTTTAACACTTTTGAGATGAGATAATTTAGGATTTGATTGAAACCTAGCACAAAGTCCTACACTAAACATAATATCCGGTCTAGTCGCGGTAAGGTAGAGTAGACTACCTATCATTCCCCTATATGTTTTTTGATCGAAATTTTCACTATTTTCATCCATATCTAACTTAGTCGCAGTACTCATAGGGGTGTTTATTGCTTTTGAATTATCCATGTTAAATCGTTTTAACAATTCTAATGTGTATTTAGATTGGTTAATAAATATACCATCCTTAAGTTGTTTGATTTGTAATCCTAAAAAGAAAGTTAATTCACCCATTAAACTCATTTCAAATTCAAGACTCATACATTTGGCAAATGATTCACATAGTGATTCATCCGAAGAGCCAAACACAATATCGTCAACATAAATTTGCACAATAAGAAAATTATTTTCAAAATGTTTAATAAACAATGTAGTATCAACCTTGCCTTTGGTAAAATTATTTAAAATAAGAAAGGAACTAAGCCTTTCATACCAAGCTCTAGGAGCTTGTTTTAAGCCATAGAGAGCTTTAGTCAATTTGAATACATGATTAGGAAGAAGAGAATTTTCAAATCCGGGAGGTTGTTCGACAAATACTTCTTCGGAAATAAAACCATTCAAGAAAGCACTTTTAACATCCATTTGAAATAGTTTAAAATTATTACTACTAGCATAGGCAAGGAGCATCCTTATGGCTTCTAATCGAGCCACGGGAGCGAAGGTTTCTTCGTAATCGATACCTTCTTCTTGGTTGAAACCTTTGGCCACTAATCTAGCCTTGTTTCTAACCACGATACCATTTTCGTCTTGCTTGTTTCTAAAGACCCACTTAGTACCTATGACTAAGTGGTCACTTGGTCTAGGAACAAGCTTCCATACCTCATTCCTCTCAAATTGGTTCAATTCTTCTTGCATTGCAATGATCCAAAAATCATCTTTTAAGGCTTCGTCAATGCATTTAGGTTCAATTTGAGAAAGGAAAGCGGCGTTAGCACAGAAATTTTTGAAAGAAGAACGAGTTTGAACCCCTTTTGATGTATCTCCTATAATTTGCTCTTTTGGATGCGCATCTACATACTTCCATTCTTTTGGTAAAGAAATTTCGGAAGAAGATGCATTCAAATGGCTATTTTGAGGAGAGGGTTCATTTAAATTCAAATTATCAAAGCCAAGATCATCATCAAAATCATTTTTCTTTAAATCGGAAATTTCATTAAAAACTACATGAATAGACTCTTCAATTACTAAAGTTCTTTTATTAAAAACCCGAAAAGCTTTAGAAACGGAAGAGTAACCAAGAAAGATGCCTTCATCGGATTTAGCATCAAATTTTCCTAAAGCATCCCTTTCATTTAAAATAAAGCATTTACAACCAAAAACTTTAAAATAGGAGATGTTTGGTTTTTTGTTATTCCATAATTCATAGGGAGTTTTGGATAAGGATGGTCTTATTAGGACTCTATTCATGATGTAGCAAGCCGTATTTACGGCTTCGGCCCAAAAGTACTTAGGTAAACTTTGTTCATTCAACATAGTTCTTGCCATTTCTTGTAGGTTTCTATTTTTCCTTTCAACTACTCCATTTTGTTGAGGATTTCTTGGAGTTGAGAAGTTGTGATTGTACCCATTACTTTCGCAAAAATTTTGAAAGTCACGGTTTTGGAATTCACCACCGTGATCACTTCGAATTGATGAAATCATGAGGCCTTTTTCGTTTTGAGTGAGTTTACAAAATTTAGAGAAACACTTGAAGCAATCACTTTTGTGAGCTAAGAAATAGGTCCAAGTGTATCTAGAGTAGTCATCCACAATCACAAAAGCATATTTGCTTCCACCTAGACTTGTTGTATCAATTGGTCCAAATAAGTCCAAATGGATCAATTGTAATGGTCTAGTAGTGCTAATTTGATTTTTTGGTTTGAAGCTTGTTTTTATTTGTTTGCCTAGTTGACATGCATCGCATACTTTGTCCTTAATAAACTTTAAATTTGGAATTCCTCGTACTAATTCTTGAGATGAGATCTTAGATATTGTTTTCATGCTTGCATGGCCTAATCTCCTATGCCAAAGCCAAGCATCATCATTTACGACGGAGAAGCACATTTCATTACTTAGTTCATCAAGATTGATGGTATAGACATTATTTTGTTTTAAAGCAATCATAGTCATGTTATGATTTGGTTTTTCAATAATGCACATATTTGATTCAAATCTAACGATGTAACCTTTATCGCATAGTTGACTAATACTCAAGAGATTATGTTTCAATCCATCAACTAGTAAGACATCATCAATGGAAAAATTAAATTTGTTACCAATAGTTCCCTTGCCAATGATTTTGCCCTTGTTGTTGTCTCCGAAGGTAACGTACCCTTCTTCTTTGCTAGTGAGCATAGAGAAATGAGATGGATCTCCAGTCATATGTCTTGAGCATCCACTATCGAGATACCATCTCTTGCTCCTAGCTTGTGGGTTTGTCTACAAAAGAGGATGATTTTTAGGTACCCATTTGATTTTGGGTGCCTCAAAAATTGACCCACTAACTTTGTTATTTATGATTGAATTCTTTATAGTTCCTTTAGGAACCCATATTAATTTTTGTGAACTAATCTTCCTAAATGGGCATTTGTAGGCAATATGTCCGGATTTGCAACAAAAGTTGCATTTCATATAAGAGGAAACATGTAATGTAGGTCCTTTTATGAAAGTGGTAGGATTTTGATGTAATCCTTTTACAAATCCAATTCCATTTCTATTTGCGATGTGACCCTTGTGTGCAAGGATCATATCTAATCCTTTGCTACCAACCTTAAACTTGTTTAAGGTTTCCTTAAGAAGCAAATTTTCATTTTTTATTGCTTCTAAGTGCTCACACTTAGAGCATGGAGGAGTTTGAAGACTATCAAACTTATCTTGTAGCAAAGCATGCTCTTTCTTTAAGATACTTAACTTCTTGCTAACAGTTCTACATTCATCAAATAATTCATGAAAAGCGATAGATAGTTCTTCAAAAGATAAATCATCATTAAATAAATCACATACCTCTTCTCCTAACGCCATTAGCGCGTAATGAGCAACTTGCTCGGTGTTGGACTCCTCTTCTTCGGATGCGCTTGAATCATCCCACGTTGCCTTGAATGCCTTCTTCTTTGATGTTCTCTTTTTGGCTTGAGGACAATCGTTCTTATAGTGTCCCGGTTTTTTGCATTCATAGCAAATCACTTGGTCCTTCTTTTGTTCAAATTTATTTTTTGTATTATTTTTAAATCTGTTCTTTCTTAAATATTTTTTAAATTTTTGAGTCAAAAGTGCAATGTCATTGTCACTGTCCTCATCACTTGATGTTCCTTTCAAGTGGTCTTCTTGTGATTTGAGTGTCATATCCTTCCTGTTCTTTGGAAGGGGGTTCTCGAGCTCGTCATGAGCTTGACATGTCATTTCGTAGGTCATTAGAGACCCAATGAGTTCTTCAAGAGGGAATGCTTTAAGGTCTTTGGCCTCTTGAATGGCCGTAACTTTTGGATCCCAACTTTTAGGGAGGGATCTTAAGATTTTAGTTACTAGTTCAAAGTTAGTAAAATCTTTACCAAGAGCTTTGAGTCCATTGATGACATCCGTAAACCGGGTGTACATGTCTCCGATGGACTCACTTGGTTTCATTCGGAAAAGTTCGTAAGAGTGCACAAGGATGTTGATTTTGGACTCTTTCACTCGGCTAGTGCCTTCATGAGTGACCTCAAGAGTTCTCCAAATATCAAAAGCCGAATCACACATTGAAACACGATTAAATTCGTTTTTGTCTAGTGCACAAAACAAGGCATTCATAGCCTTTGCATTTAAAGCAAAAACCTTCTTCTCCGATTCATTCCATTCGCTCATCGGAAGAGAAGATTTTTGAAATCCATTCTCGACAATAGACCAAAGCTCAAAGTCCATAGAAATGAGGAAGATTCTCATGCGAGTCTTCCAATATGTGTAATCCGACCCATTAAACAAAGGTGGTCGTGCAATAGAATGGCCCTCTTGCATGCCGGAGTAAGCCATCTCTCTTGGGTATTAAACCAAATATGAGAGATAACCTTGCTCTGATACCACTTGTTAGGATCGGAGCGGCACTAAGAGGGGGGGGTGAATTAGTGCAGCGGATTAAAACTTCGATTTTAATCAAAATCTTTCGTACGTTAAGAACGAAACTTGAGAAATTTAACTTGAAGGCGTATTCTTAAAGTTGCGCAGCAAGAGTAATACAAACTAAAGCAGTAAGAAGATTTGCAGTAATGTAAATGACAATAATAAAAAGCAAACCAGAGATTACGCCGATTTTTAGAGTGGTTCGGTCAAATGACCTACTCCACTTGCGAGGCCCCTCTTCGATGAGGCTCCCACCTTCCACTAGCAAGTCTCTTGAAATGGAAGGGTAAACACCCCTCTTACAACCTTTTACAAGCAGCTCAACCTCTTACAAATTTTCAATAAAAAAGAAGGAGGAGAACTCTCTAGCAAATTGAAAACAAGACTTGCTAAGATTTTCTAAGACTTTTCTCTCAATCAAAATGCTTCTCAAAAGTTGTAACCTCAGCTGAGATTTGAGGGGTATTTATAGGCCTCAAGAGGATTCAAATTTTGGGCTCCAAAATTTGAATTCTCTTAGGGTTCCCGGTGCTGGCGGTTCCACCGCCCAGCCAGGCGGTGCCACCGCCCAGCGCTCGGGTGCTGGACGGTGCAACCGCCCAGCCAAGGAGGTGTCACCGCCCAGCACTCGGGTGCTGGGCGGTGCCACCGCCTACAGTGTTTTCAGCCCGACTACAGTGTTTTCAGCCACTAGTTGGGCTTCAATCTTGGCCTAAACTAGTCCGAACTCGGGCCCAATTGGCCCCTAACCAGGATATAGGATTATCTTCTTAATCCTAATCCTAATTACAAGTGAACTACATAACAAAACACATCCTAAGCAATTTTATCAACCGCGAACGTCAAGTCTTGTTCCGGCGAGCTTTCCGACGAACTTCTTCCGACGGGGTCCAAGCACGCTCCTGAACTTGTGATGACTTTAATGAGTAGCCGAGACTTCTCGGTGATCTCTGCGAACCTCCGACGATCTCTTCGGCGAACTTCCAATAGGTTCCCAATTTCTTCTCGGTTGGTTCCATCGGCATCTCCGACGATTCTTCGGACTCTTAAAAGTTTATCGAACTTGACTCCGGTATTCTTGCTTTGTGTTTTCTGGTTATCGTAGTTAATCCTGCATACTTAACTCAATAATATGGATTAGATCAAATAACTCATCAATTGATTTTATCATCAAAATCCGAGATTCAACACTTACCTTCTAGGAACACCCATTAGAATATTTGACAGCACCATTTGTGAGCTAATTGGCATAACTGAAAAAGATAGGGGATGCTATTTTAAAGGTAAATGGGACGTCAAAACAATAGGAGCAACCTATACCGAAGCCGTGAAAACAATTTTTGCAAATCCAAACCTTGACTTCCTACCCAAGAGCTGTGAACACTTACTACCTTTCAACTCTAAAATTCTTCATCACATTATCACAAGCATCATATTCCCCAAACAATTTCATCTTGACGAAATAAGTCAAATAGAGATAGGAACCATGTATTGGATTATGACCGGTCAGCATAATTGTTTTGGGTACTTAATTCGCCAACACATGCAGGATATTATGACTAAAGATACTATATTGCCATATGGGAGGTTAATCACTAGAATTCTTCATGCCTATGACGTTTGCATTCCACCCGATGAAGAATCTATTCAAAATGATCGATATAACATAATAAATAAAAACCTGCTGAAAAGACTTAGGTGCACTTTTAGCAATGGCATATGGGTTAGGCAGCCTAGAAGGACGGATCCAATTCCTCCACCAATAGAACAACCCGAAACACCAATTCTTATGGGAAATGAATCTCCTCCTCCTAGTCCCTTTGGCGCAGCACCTTCAGCTCCTGTTTCCACCTCTGAAGATATCATTATGGCGGAGCTATCTCAGATCAAATCACAGCAAGAACAAATTCAGAATCAATAAGTTGAAATTTTGAAGACACTACGACAGATGAATGAAAAAATAGATATCATGTATCAGCACTGTGGATTACCTCCTAAGGATTAAATTGATGTATCTTTTTATTCTGTTCTGTTTGCTTTTAACAACAAGTTCAAGTTTGTCATCGATTGAACGATAACTGATCTTTCCTTTTAGATAACTACTGTTTTAATCTGCATAAATGATGATGTCTTTTGGATAAACTATTTCTGGCAAATTTGAATGATAAACTTTGATAAATGCTAAACCTTTTTCTATGATCATCAATTAGCTGGCTTGTCTCTTTTTGTCGATGACAAAGGGGGAGAAGTGATGACTAAGTGATGACTTACAGTGTACACCATAACGATAGCATGACTAATATGAATTACAAAAACTTGTGTGATATGAATGTCTTATATGCCTTGCAAATCCTTGAAAATATCACAAGATTGATATCATGAAATTTATATTGAAAATCTTTATCTTCTGTCGTAGCAAAATTCGTCCCTTATCATTTAACTTATGATTTTCATCGAAGTTTCGTACTTACTATTGTGTAATGAGGATAACGATAAGTTCTACGATTAGAACTTATCGGGTTATGCTTGAATCCAATGGGATAGAATTCAAGTGCTTTTTATCTTCTCATAATATGGCATATAGATAGGGGGAGTTATGTTTAACTCCGTCATCAATTGATTGTCATCATAAAAAAGGGGGAGATTGTTGAATCTCGGATTTTGATGATATAATCAATTGGTGGGTTAATCGATCTAATCCATATTATTGAGTTAAGTGTGTAGGATTAACTACGATAACCAGAAAACATAAAGCAAGGATACCGGAGTCGAGCTCGATGGACGTTTAAGAGACCGAAGAATCACCGGAGATGCTGCCGGAACCAACCGAGAAGAAATCGGGAACGTGTCGGAAGTTCGCCGAAGAAATCGTCGGAGGCTCGCGGAGATCACCGAGAAGGCTCGGCTACTCGTTAAAGTCATCACAAAGATTGGGAGCTTGCAGGGAGTCCGTCGGAAGAAGTTCGTTGGAAAGTTTGTCGGAAAGCTCGCCGGAACAAGACTCGACGTTCGCGGTTAAAAAAAACTTGCTTAGGATGTTTTTTTTGTGTTATGTAGTTCACCTGTAATTAGGATTAGGATTAAGAGATAATCCTATATCCTGGTTAGGGGCCAATTGGGCCCAAAGTCAGATTTGGTTTGGGCTAAAATTAAGCCAAACCAATGAATCGGAGAGCCAGGAGGTGCCACCGCCTTGGCTGGGCGGTTGCACCGTCCAGCACCCGAGCGCTGGGCGGTGGCACCGCTTGGCTGGGCGGTGGCACCTCCAGCACCGGGAACCCTAAGAGAATTCAAATTTTGGAGCCCAAATTTGAATCCTCTTGAGGCCTATAAATACCCCTCAAATCTCAGCTGAGATAACAACTTTTGAGAAGCATTTTGATTGAGAGAAAAGTCTTAGAAAGTCTTAGCAAGTCTTGTTTTCAATTTGCTAGAGAGTTCTCCTCCTTCTTTCTTATTGAAAATTTGTAAGAGGTTGAACTGCTTGTAAAAGGTTGTAAGAGGGGTGTTTACCCTTCCATTTCAAGAGATTTGCTAGTGGAAGGTGGGAGCCTCATCGAAGAGGGGCATCGCAAGTGGAGTAGGTCATTTGACCGAACCACTCTAAAAATCGGCGTAATCTCTGGTTTGCATTTTATTATTGTCATTTACATTACTGCAAATCTTCTTACTGCTTTAGTTCCTTATTACCCTTGCTGCGCAACTTTAAGAATACGCTTTCAAGTTAAACTTTTCAAGTTCCGTTCTTTTCGTACGAAAGATCTTGTTAAAATCGAAGTTTTAATCCGCTGCACTAATTCACCCCCCCCTCTTAGTGCCGCTCCGATCCTAACACCATTGTCAATGACAAGAAGTAGGCCAAGTATCTGCACCACAAAGAGCAACAAAATCATTCAAATAAATATGCATACGCAGATCATAAATAAATTTCTACAAACATTTATTACGCACGTATAAAGAATAAAACCTGCATGGCATGTCGTTGAAGTTGAATGGTATGGAAAGGAACAAGGCCATCTTTAAATTGGACAAATACAGCCAAAGAACCATTTGCAACCATATGAAAGAGAACCTGAAGTGAATCATCTTCAATCAAACTTGCTGCTGCTGAAGGATGGGTTGCTAATGCCTTCATAATATGCACTATACTTCCCTCTATCTGATTGGAGACCAATGATAATAAGCGCTCATTAGATCATCAATTAATCACAACTGGAAGCGTGAAAACTATGCAAGAACGAGAACCTATACTAGTAGCTAACTGTAACTTTCTCCATCTCTACCAGCATACTTTGACCATTCACTGTGCTCCCAGATGTCTAAATAAGTAAAATTACTTCAGCATGCCTGTTATAATCTCTTAACTTGGAATATACTTATGAGCATTCATGCACAATTGTCCATTCACAGTGCTCCTAGATAAATAAATAACTACAAAGAGTGCATGAATGCAGAATTTCCGAGCTTAAATTGGCATAACTTTTATGGCATTAATGAGCTGAAATACTTCAGTTAGGTTAGAACTAGCTCAAGTGCCTACTTCTCCAAAATTAGTTACATGTGCTCAGACCTCACAGAATTATACAACAAAAAAAATGACAAACTGAAATTGCACCATTATCACTATAGTTTTCCTCTTATCTCTAGAAGGTACACAAGCATGGATTCATGTCTGCATGCATCCAAGTTATATGTTATACTTCTCAAAGAATATCTTTGTAGTGGTACCTCAAACAAAGTTGCATCTTGAACAGATATTTGGTCTTATAAACAAAAAACAACAAAAAAAATACATATCAAGAAAACAATAGAAATCAAGAATCAGCTTTGGTTAAGCTGCCAAGTGCAAAGACAAGAAAGTTGACAAACTCCAATTCTCAATCAATCTTCTCTGAGAATAAAACAAAGGTTCAAGGTGAAAATCTAAAGAATGAAGTGATGTCCAGATATACAGGCATATTGTTTCAGTTATCGAACCCTAAAAACCCTGTGTTTTATAGCACTGAAGAAATGACAAGAAAGAAAAACTTGATTTTAAGCTGGCCAGCTAAGAAACACAAGGCAACAGATCTCAATGGCATCTTCTATGGTCACAACTTCAACCAATGATTACTAATAGATGGCAATTGTTAACTCTCAAATGATGGAACTTGAGCATAGATCTAAATAAATGATAACCTAAAAAAACAATATCTATCTTCATAATTTCATGTAATGGCAGCTATCGGCTCTCAAAAGACAATAGAATTTGATAGAAATCTAAATAACTGATATCCTAAAGCAAACAATATTGTCTTTCATTTTATGATAACCTAAAAATTCCAGTTTTCTGTAATATAGTGAAACAATTCAGAACTGCCTAGCCAGGGATTCATTAAGAAGCATGAATAATTTCAAAATGTGGAAAAAAATCAGCACCAAAACATCTTATTTCAAAAATAACACATAAAGCTAGATTTCTAGTTCCTACACAGGATTTGGACTTCACAGCATGAAAATTATAACTCAGGAGGCCTAATAATTACAACAGTCAAATGCAGTGTTCCTCAATCCACAAGCTTTAGTTTACCTCAAGCTGCCGCACTTGAAGAGCTTTATCATCCATCCTGTTTTCACTTTCATTTGATTCTTCTAAGGTGTCCATTTGTTCTCCTTTGGACTTATCAGCATTCAAAAGCACACTAAGAATATGAATAAGACAGCACAGAATGCCAGAATCCAATAGGGGTTGCTTATCAATTACCTGTGAATAAACGAAAATCACAATTCAAGTGTTAACTCAATCATCAAGTAGATATACTGTCAAAGATGTGCATGTTGGTGAATGTTTAATTTTATTTCTGCCATTAGCAATCTAGCTCTTGATAAACTGCATTTGCATAACTATGTTTTGGAATACCATATTAAGGACATTTGTTTCTTGCACAAGGGGTGATACCATGATAATACCTTCCTAACAGTGCAATTCCATGATGTACCAGTTGCTGCACCCCCTATGCCAGACAACATGTCAGAAATTACCCAGCTATAAGTCAGTTATCCGGACATTGTTTTTCATGGTATATGGAATTACCTCTAGAACAGAATGATTTAACCCTTGCTGACACATGCCACTCAGCTCAATCAGTACTTCATCATGTGTGTTTTTCACCTTCCTTTGGTGAATTGGAGATATTGTTATTTGTTCAAATCAGGCAGCAACTTTCCATAGCAAATTCTCCTCAAAAAGTAGCAGCATTTATCCAAGTTACAAAAAGGAATATTAAATAAAATATCATGTAATTCTCTACTCTAAAGTTCAGGTCTATTATAAATACTGTAAGCAGAATATGTTAGCATCAAATTTTGGCTATTCATCACATAAATTTCGAATACACTTAGGACCCCTTGACAATCCTTGAATGCTTTTATTACTATAATTACAACAAGAACAAGAACATACCCCTGTTACAAGAACTTCTACTGCATGCAACAAATTAGAACCATGGCCGATCCCATCCTGCTCAATAAATAATTACATATTAAGTGCAAGCAGCTTTTTTTAATAAAAAAATTTTTGGGTCTTGAAGAATGACAAGTCATAAGTCAGAGTGACAGACCTTAACTTCAATAAATAATTTTATTTTGTCTGTCACATTCAGAGAATTTCCCTTGCTATAGATTCTCAACTTCTCCACATCTGTCACAAAGGCTCTTCCAACAACAAAAGAAAGCTTGTGTACTTCTACTAACCTGTAATAAGAATTATAAGAGAGATTAATTTGACTAAAATAAATTCAAGATGTTTACTGACAAGTCACAACTGCTTTTGTGCCACGAAGATGTGAAGTAGGATGTTTAGTAATCAACAGTGAGCAAAAGTATAACCACCACACTTCCAAGAATATATTTAGAAAGTTTTACTTGAATTCATAGAATTTTTGTAACAACTTCTAGTCACAACTTTATATAGAATGAAATATAAAAGAATTCAAGGTGAGTCTTAAATTGCATAATATTTGTTACTGACATCCTTAAAATTCAATTTAAATATTATAAAATATAATATATAACTATCAGAAAAAATATTAAAATCAAATGAATCGATTGTAACTAGAATAAGAAATAGAATATTTTGCAAATTTAGAAAACATGAACGATGAAATAAATAGCTAGTGAAATGGCTGATCAAGAGATATCATAACCACTCCATTACCTTAGGTCAGCAATTCAACAAAAAGTGAAAAGGCAGGGCATTGCAAACAGAAATATAGCATGACATAAAATTTAAACAACGATGCCCTTGTCATATTTTTAATGACTTGTACGACCAAAACAAACAGCCTGTTCTTTGAAAAGCAAAGCACAGCTGGTCATAAACATCTCCATGCAAAGGATTGAAATTTGACAACAATGATCAAGAGATATACTAGGATAGATGGGATCAGGAATGACTGAGCAAGTTGCAGCTAACAGCAGCACATTAGTCGCTTAAAGCTGCCGACAATTATAGTTCAAAATTTACCATGCTCAAACATGCATGCATAAGTAAAAACTCAGTACTGCTCATTTGGGTTTATGACTGAAAACAACATACCAAACTTAAGCTCCAAATCCAAGAAAAAGTACACCAAACATGACCAAGCTAGGCAGTTTTCAATTTAAATCTTTTATAAAAAGCAAGCCACCGTCAA
Source organism: Musa acuminata AAA Group (assembly GCF_036884655.1). Classification (NCBI taxonomy): domain Eukaryota; kingdom Viridiplantae; phylum Streptophyta; class Magnoliopsida; order Zingiberales; family Musaceae; genus Musa; species Musa acuminata. Next base: position 31,532,907 of record NC_088329.1, on the reverse strand, counting down.
GCTAAGTTATTGGTGATAGCTGACATTTCCTTCAATAGCTTATTTATTAAGAACTTTCAAGGCTCTCTACTTCTGTCTACTAGTGTAAAGTATAGAAGTAAAATCCCTGCAAAAATAAAGTAGGTAACTTAAAAGTAAAAGATTTATTTTCCTGCAGAAAGTATAGCTTTGACATGATGCCAAAACCACCAAGCAGCCATAATAATAGAGATTGCTAATTGAAAAAAACTGTAACTTCAGGCAGGATTTTAGTCGAAGTATGTTTCAAGAAGACTATAAATGTAAATTAATAGGCATTGTGATTACTTGCAAAAAGAACAGATAGATGAATTTTTAGTTTGTTTAATCTGAATAAGGTGACTGGCAGCCATACTTGGTAATTAAATGAGAGACATTTGGTTGCTGCTTTACCAGTCTACAGAAGATATCTACAGCCATATTTAATGCTGTTTCTTTCTCCTTCATGGGCAGATTTTCAGCATAAGCATCTATGCTTGAATAGCAAGACTTCAAGGAAATGATAATGTAGGAAGCAAGAGAAGCCTTAACCTTTTCGGAGCTGGAAGAACGAAATTCTACCCAGAACTTCTTAAAGTCCAACTCCAGTTTATGTTTCCCTCTGCATTCATGAAATATCAAGAACAAACAAGAATAAACAAACTACAGAAAGTAGTTTTCATTACTTCTAATAGCAACCAGGACCCAATTGCATGCAAATAGAACACCAAAGGTCAATCATCTGCAAGAAGTTTGTCATTTGTTCTTGGTAAAACAAAAAGATAAACACAATGCAAAATTTCAGAACCAAGTACAAAAAAGGACATTGTTTCAAAACCAATTTAGCAAAAGAAATTTGATTTGTTAACCTAACACAGCAAACATGCAAGTTGGCAGTGACTGTTAATAAAAGCAAGGACTGCTGTACTGCCTGAAATGGTATGGTACAGGCTGTATGTACTGGTCTGGGTGTAGGCCGATACATGGGCCACCCCCGTTTCAAACGGTCCGGTTAAAATAATAAAAAAATCAAAAAAGTTGTGGGGCCTTGTCCAACTCAGTGTTAAAAAAGAAAAACAATTTAGGGCTCACGAACATGAGCTCTCTTCTCATGTTTGATGCTGCTGCTCCTGCCACTTCACTGCTGCTGCTGTCATTTCATCATTGCCGCTGCCCTTCACCGCTGTTGTTGCTGCTGCTGCTTCAATGCTGCCACTGCTTCCTAGGTACGCTGTCGCTGCTGCTTCTCCTCCTCTTCTTTCTTCTTCTTCTTCCTCCACTGCTTCCTCTTCTTCCTTCTTCCTTCCTCCTTCTTCCTCCTCTGTTCCTCCACTACTCCTTCCTTGTCACCCTCCTTTTTCTTACTCGCCGAAACATCGGTTATGTACCAATTTAACAAATTACCGAAACAGGTCTAGTTTACGAGAAGGCAATCCTTGAATAAAAGTATGATGATTCTACTTGAATAAAAGTATGATGATTTGAAAAGACAGGTTTTAGATTCCTAACCCCAGCAAACCCCATCAATCTATGAAAATTGTTTTGTGAATCAAGATAATATCTACTCAAACATTAACCTGTTTCCTACTTTTTTGAATCTAAACTAAATGCAAAATTTAGCCACGAAGGAACCTCCATTTAAATAAAGAACATAAGGCAGCATTTTCTCAGACCTTCCTGCATAGGGCACATACAATTCATTATCATGCATAAAGTTCTGGCCACAGTAACATTTAGCATCAATTCTAGATGTGGTACTTAAAGAAGAGAAAACCAAATATTTTGGTGGTAAAAGATTTTAGTGATCATGGATTCACTGGGTAGCTTTCATTGAAAACTACTGCATATGTAATATCCCAGATAACACTCTTGCATTAATGGTAAAAAATTGACCACAGTTGTCACTGTTATTTATTTCAAACTTAGTATAAATTATTAAATTGAGAAAGCCTTGTATAAGAGTCAAGGAAGAACTGTAAAAGTATATGTCTTGTTAGAAATTCTTACGTTTTAAGATATGTGCAGCTTTTATCTAATTAGAGTTTGCAAAGTTGGATAGTGTAAAACAAGGTAATAAAAGATCAAACTAGAAGTCAACCATCCTATGATCACTAGGAAACATTTACTTTTGTAATTTGTGCAACAATATGAATACTCAAAGAAGATAGTTATTATTAGTGTATTACACATATTTTTCTCTTCCCTGCTCTGTTTGCTCTTTTCTTTCTCCCTTTGTAACCTTTAAAATATTCTATGTAAAAGGCATCTCTCTTTCTGCAGCCCTTATTGTCACTCGTTTGCCATTAGTTGGCATCAGAGCAACTATTCCTACATTTGCTTCATTGCAAAAAGGACCTCAAGAATCTAAGGAACACGGATCATGACAATCAACTCAAACCAAATAAAGAAAGAGATGAAGAAGTAGATAATTTGTGTCAAAAAGAAGATCCAAACAATTAGAGAAGGTGGATGAGACTGCATGGTTGAATGAAAAAAAACAAAAAAGATGGATCAAGTACTTACTATTCATGACTGTATATTGGCAGTATCAACTCCAATCTTTTGTTTAGGGTGAAACTAACAAGAGTGGAGGACAGCAACATTTCCAAAATCTGGGATGACATATACCTGATTTTGTAATACCAAAAGATATAAGTTTTAAGGAAACATAAGGTACATGATTTGTCCATCCTTTTGTCGCTTACCATTATTCATGTTACTCCTGACCTTGTTGACATTTATTACCACTATAAAGAAACGGCTAACTATATGCATCTACAAGAGTGTTGATGGCTGATGACCCTTCATCCCTTTGTGATCAGCTTTTTTTAACTATTTAAGGTCTCATTTGCAGAATCACACACACATGCACACACACAAAAACAAAAAGTGTCTTTGTGTCAACATTTC